>NC_081186.1:122248410-122388978 GCF_029867415.1 Vicia villosa | reverse complement strand
CCATGCTTTTGGTACTAAATCCCCAACCCAATTTGAAAATTCTAGTAACCTCACACGCAATGTCGGGCTGGATGTTATGACATCCAAAATAACACAGAATAATTAAAGACAGCATAGCACAACATAAAACAATAAAGAACACACATAATTGTTTACCCAGTTCGGTTCAAACAACCTACTCTGGGGGCTATCAAGCCAGGGAGGGAATCCAATATAAGCAGAATTAATTCGGAGTTAAACTACCCCGTTTACAACTCCTCACTTAAGACCTACCAAATGTAATTCCAATAAATTCCTAGACCTGAGTATCTCCACTCGCTTCCCTCAATCACAACATTGATTACAAATAAACATAACACAAATTGAGAGAGAAGACACGCTTCAAAAACACACCTTGATCTGCTTAAAAGCTTCAATCAAGAGACACACACTCGTGCTTAAAAGCTTAGAGTGACAAAATACATAAACAACCTATTCCAATACAATCATCACAAGACAATTGATTGGAGTACAAAAGACTAAAGACACACAGCTACAGAACTACGGTTCTTCACAATTAACAATCTTTCTCTCTGCGTTCCAAATTAGGATTACAGACTTTTTATATGCACCTCTTAGGCCTTGGGCTTTTTTAGAATCAAATTAGGGTTAACCAAATTAACCTAATTTACATGCCACCTGGTTGTTACAGAATGTGCTGTCAGTGAAATCTTCTAGGCGAATTATTCAGCTCACAATAAAAGGTTTCCTAAATTGTAGATTGAGAGAAATCAGGAAACACAATTAATAAAACATAACAGCTCCTGCTGTCAGACAAGGATGTCATGACATCGGTCATGACATTAATAGAACCTGTATTAGCTTAACACATATGCAGCCTGCATAACACAATATAAAACACGTCATGACATCAGTCAAGACATTAAACACCCATGTATGTTTTACCACAAATGCAGCCAACAAGAAAATATCTACACAATTGACTAATCTGGGATTGATCATGAGCCTTTGTCATAGAGCTGGTGTAGAGATTTCTCCTATGATTCACTTGACCATTATGAGCAAAGTTGATGATGAGTATATGGGTAGGCATTGTGCTCCGAGGCTTGCGGGTGCAAGAGTGCCTCAACACGAGGCCATGGCTCCTCCGGCTAATCCTTCTATATATAATGAGCAAATGGCGTGCATCTATAATTGGGCATACTTCGATGCTAATCGGAGGTCCCAATCTTTTATCCATGATTCTTTGTAGATGCTTTACTGCCATCAGTATAATCCAAAGGAGGTCCCTACTTTTCCGACCCGTCAAGAGTATGATGCTTATTGCAATTGGTCTGAGGACAAACCATTTTTTAGGGAGGGGCAGCTCCGATGGATCAGGACGGTGATAATGATATAGAGCAAGATAATGTTGATCACGAGCAGGATGATGATTGATAGTTGGTTATGTTTTGTAGTCCGATTTTTTTTTAAGTTCACTTATGAATTGTTAGTTCTTTTATTTGATGTATAATTATGTTACTTTGGTGGCATTCTTTGTCACCTAAACTCATTTTGGCCATCCTTTTTAAGGATGAGGATTTTGGTTGTATTGGTATTCTGAGCACCTCTTATGGTGTTGACTCCTTATGTTTTCAAAAGAGAATTAACTTACACGAAAAGAAGATATTAAGCAATAATAATATTATGGGTTAATAGTAATTTACCCCCTGTAATATGAGCGTGTTTCGGTTTACCCTCCACCGTTGCCAAAGGAAGGTTTAGGCAACAATTTTTTTTGAAAAACCGTTGCCAAAAGGTAGGGAGGGGAAAAGCAAAATTCGCTAACATTACAGAGGGGTGAATTATTATTAACCCATAATTCTCCTTCGAAACACGACCACAAACCCCTTTATGGACCTCATTGACCAGGTATCGAATTACGACATATGTGAAATTGAAGTTTTTAAGAGAATTAGTGAATACCTAAAAAAACTCTTGAGGATTAATTGAATTATATAAGCCCTTGAGGGTCGCTAGCATTAAATACCTCATAAACTATGGAGAAAATATTAAAGACTTCTCAAACAATTTGAAGTAAAGGGATACTCCCATCTCATTGAACACTATGTCATACATAAGGGAGGATTATCCCAAGTATTTGCTCTGAATATTGTCAGAGGTGGATAAGGTCTCTCATGCCCAATCTCAGAGAGTCCCCATATTCATGAATAAAATGTATAAAAGTTGAATCAAACGACCCGAATTAAATGGAAGTTGTCCCCATATATTCCAACTTCACATAATTATGTTAGATAGTTGCCTAAGTATCCATGATCAGACTGTCTAGATGGTACTTGATCATTTTGACCATCATTTGTTGTCCGCTCAAAGGTAAAGAGCGGGTCTGAGGAAAAGACCATGTCTACCCACCCACTCACTCAATGTGAAAGGGTTGAACAACAAAACATTCTCCCCATTTTTCATGCTAGATGATCAATTTGAGGGGTAATTCATAAACCATAATTCATGGAAGCAATTTAATAATGAATTGGGTATAGAAAAAATTAAGGCAACACTTGGGATATTCACGTCCACGAAGGAGGCGTCTCCACTCAAGGAAGAGGCATGCACACAAACACAAATATGTTCGTAAAGCAATAAATTGAAGCAAAATACATAAATGAAACTAAAATTGGCCAATGGATTAAGACAAGAAACTAGTTTGAGATAGAATTTAAAGAAGCAGTGAGAATGGCTTCTTAGTTCGAGAGGAATAATAGTTAGAATGACGCCTCAGTTCGAGAGGAATAATGGGAGATAACAAGCAAGGAAGGAACCATGATCAAAGGAATGAGAAGTGATAAGAGTATAAAAACAGTTCCACCCCCTTAAATATGCACTCCAATGATCTAATAAAACGAAAAGTTTGTAAATCCAATGGTTGGCGAAAAAGGATCCATAAGGCCACAAACAGACTAGTATAATGCATAAACACCACATCAATTGGGGAGGTCTCGTTCTTTATAAGAATCATCATTTTAGTTATGACTCTCATATAATTAATTAAATCACCTGTCAACCTAAACTATCATCCCCTAAAACTAGGGTCCACAAGGCAAAAGAAAAAGATGCCAAAGATTAGAACATGTCTCATCGTGTATTGAAAATGGTATGGGTCAACAATAACTAGAGATCTTAATCGGACACTAAGAGTTCGCAAAAAAGGCTCAAATATGAACACGCGATGTCTAGGGTGTGTAACACCCAGAAATTTATTTAATTATTTAAATAAATTATTCAAGGATTTAATATGAAAATTCGATCGAAGTTGGATTTATTAGTGATATTATAAGACGAGGAATTTAATTATTTAGTCGGTTTATCGAAGACTTAATAAAGTTGGATTATGTTGAAGAAGATAATATTAGTAATAATATTATTTGGTTGGGTTCAGTTGTATGTGTGTTATATAGCAAAGAAAGAGGTATAAATAATAGGCCAATTAAGAGTTATGAGAAAATATTATTATTTGGTTTATTGGATTAATAAAAAGGATATATGGAATTAGGTTTTTATGGAAAATAAGGTTTTGGCTTTTGGGATAATAGATCATGAAAACGAAGTTGCCGACAAAGAGGAACGAGGTTTCGGTAGAAGAGGAATCGATCGAAGATTTGCTGGGAAAAGGCAAAGGCTTACACTCAATCGGATATTAGAGGTGATCTCCTTATACAAGGTAAGGGTGGGGTTCGACTAATATAACCGATTGTATGATGGTTGTTATGTGGGATTTAGGGTTGTATAATTTTACTGCTAAATTATGTTCATGTGCTAAATTGTGATTTCTGTGATTTTGTTGTGTATCGGTTGATCTGGATTTATAACGAAGTTGCTCTGTGGTTGATAATTGTTGGCATATGTTGCATTGAATTGAGTTTGGAAAAATATATGTTGATGGGATTGAAATCGTGGTATGGATTATGTATAATTACCGCAAGTAAGACTATGTAGTTGGGTGGAATTAGGAAGAAAGCCGAAAGGAGAAACAATCTGGAGATGAGGGCCTCCGATGGTGGTGGGACCCCCTTTTTTGAGACGGACGTCTCATGGTCTTGAAGAGGGAGGGCGGGCGCCTCCTTGGGCCATGGAATGAGGAGACGAGCGTCTCCCTTGTGGAGGACGGGCACCCTTGTTCCATGTGGGTGCATTTTGTTTGTTACTTTGTTTGGTTTATTTGTCTGTAGTGTCCTATTCTATATGCATTCAGATCTTTGGTAGTTTCAGTTAACGGTACCTACATTTAGTACTATTAAATAATAGGTAGTATAAATTAGTGATACAATATTTGTGACTCTGAGGAATGTATATATATAATTGAATTAGGAAATATGCTAATATTGGATTGAGCAGTATGATAATAACAATTCCCTAATAATGATAATTGGTGCACTACTAATAGTAAATTGCTGCAGAAAATATTTTACAGAGATAAGGAAAAATAGCAGGTTTTAGCATAAATCAGTAGAACATGAATACTTTTGGCAGAGGCTGTTGATTGGTGGCTTAGTTAAATGTTGAAAACAGTTCCGAATTAGTCGAATTAGTAGATTTAAGCGGTATAATTAGTTAACTGAAATTAATTGAAAATTGTCGGAGTCGGTCGGGTATATTGGTAGATATTTTTGGTTGATTTGTTTGTTTTAATTATGTCAAATAAGTTAATTTTCAGGTGTGGTTGAATTGTTCCGGTTTATGGAATTGTGTTGTTGATGAGTTGCTATTGAATGTGTTGTTCTGAATACTTGTTGTTGATTTCGGTGTTGTTTGGAATACGTTGTTGGTTATAAGTTGTTGTTGATTAAGTTGTAGGTCGAATGACCAATGTTGAATTACGTTGATGCAATTTGTTGCATGTTCAAGTTGTTGTTTCGTTGTTGTTGTTCTGGTTGTCGTTGTGGTTGATGTCGCATGACATACATTGCATTGTTTAAGTTGGCCTTGACGACACCTGTTTAAGTTGGCCTGGATGGCACCATGTTGAAGGCTTTTGCCTTGTTGAAATGCCTCGATAACCTGACATCTGTTTAAGTTGGGAGTTCTGCTCCAAATGGTACCACATACATGTGCATAGTTTGTGTCGCATTTCGAGTTTTTGTGTAATGCTGTTGTTATGAGTTACTGTTGATATAAGTTGTGTTGGTTTGAGTTGTGAAATAGGTAATATAATTATTGTGATAATTGTTGTTGCAGATGGTTGTTATACTGTTGTTACTAGCTGTTGTTATAGTATTATTATAACCGTTGTTTGAAAGTAGTGATGATTATATGATTCCTATCTAATATATTAATTATCATACTTTTATTTATATTTTTCGATATCTCACCCCTTCTGTTGATGTTTCCCCTACCATGGGAAATAGACAGGTACTCAAGATAGCGGTGAAAGTTTGAAGTGATTTTATGAAGTCTTTAGTAGCTGTTAGTCGAGTTGGTGTCTTGTTCTGATACGCAGCACTCGAGATGGGATCATGATTGTATTTATTGTTTTATTGCTGTGTTATTATTATAGCTGTTGAAATCCAAGTTGAATAATAAGAATGTAATTACTGTTGTTTTAAGTTGTTTTAGTTGAATTAAAAGTTGATGAATAATTATAAGTTGAAGTTTGATCTAGCTGAATAAAGTTGTGTATGAATTATAATTTTAAAGTTGTAGATGTCGAATGCTATGTATCAAAGATAAATAAAATACAGGTTGTTTGTGGTTTTAAGTTGAAAATGTAATGCCTCATGTTTGATGTTTAAAAATTTCCGCACTCTGATTTTAATATAATTGTTGGGTAGAAAATGGGGTGTTACAAGGTGCGTACTCCAGACCCCTTTATTGGAATCACTTTGTCGGATCCCATTGAAGGCCATAATTGTGACCATCATCCACGTAATTCATCCTTTTTTGAAGACGTTCTAAGACAAAGACATGCTTTGACTCTGCCAACATATACTTGGGTACACCGCTCCTTTCACGACCATGATACAATCCATAGAAGTTTGGGTCACTCAAGTGTCAGGAGTTAAGGTGGACCAAGAGATGGACATATTCCTTAGAGTATCCTAGTTGGGTGGCCTTCTATTATCCGTTGGATAAAAAAGTCCATAGGATTTCAAGTCATTCGTTCTCTTGAGACAATTATCCAAAAAAAAAAATCCTAGGATCTCTAAACCCTAAATCATAATTATCAAGTCTAAACAAATGAACAAGACTCATGTATATACTATTTTAAAATCTTAAACTTCATACTTACCATCGTTACTGTCTTGATCGTCGAAATATTTATAAGTACACGTCCCACCATTGGACACATTCAAAGACCATCGTACTAGAGTTCATCATCATTATCAGCAACAATTGAAAAAAACGACTTATCAGCTCATATTCAATATTAACTTTTCTTATTTTAAGATATATTACTAGTAATATTTTTTAGAGATAAATTTTTTTAAAATAATTTTTTTGTTAAATTAAAAAAAAAAAGTAAGTTATTGTAAATTTTTTAATAGATTATAAGAATTTGATTTTCAAAATAAATTAATAGATTAAGTTAATCTATTGATTAAAATTCAAACACTTCTAACTCATTCATTTTAATACTACTTGTGAAAAGTGTGTTAGACTACAAAATTTCATGCCCGTGACTCAGGGCCCGTAAGGAAAATGTATTATTCTGTATCATTGTTTAAGAGAATTTAGTTTTTCACACTCCAATTTATACATGACACTCCTTATTTTACATTATTCCCAAAATACTTGTGACACTATTTATTCAAAACTTTTATATTTTATGAATGAAAAAAAAAAAATTACTGTTGTCAAAATCATAAAAAAAACAAATTTTCGGTACCTCTTTTTGACCGATACTAAAAATTCTTTGTTTTTTTGCAAATTCCGATATCCATTTACCGAAAATTTCAAAATTTCCGGTGTGATTTCTCAGTGATCTTAAAAATTCTGATAATTTTATAAAATTCATTATCCCGTCCCGGAAATTTCACGAACTTCAGGTAGAAAATCAATACCAAAAATTCCAAATTCCCGGTGCGTACCGAAAATTTCTTTAAAACCTGAAATTTCCAGTATAGCAGATGATGTTTTATATCTTTGAACCGACATTTTTATGAACTGAAGTCACACCAAAAATTTGAAATATCCGATATTTTTTCATATACCGGATATTTTAAATTTCCGGTATTAATTTTAATTGTTACTACATACCAAAAATTTGAAATATCCGATACTCAAAAATTTTAAATTTTTGATATGTAGCATCAAATACGGTAAATCTAATTTTTTTTAATATTTTTTATATGAAATTTTCATTATCCAAGCGTGACGGTAATAATTTTAGAGAAAAAGGAATATGCACTGACAGTGTAAAATATTTTTACACTGTCAACCAATCACAACCATGCATCCAATTAAAACACAATTTTAATTTTAAAAAATTAATATGACATGGCAGGTGTAAGGATTTTGATTGGATGTATGTGTAAAATTTGTTTACACTGTCAGTGCACTACCTTTAAACTCATAATTTTATAAAAATGTCCTAGTTGAAGGGTGACATGTATAAAATGTATAAAATAGCTTGACGTTGGTCATATAATTTAATTTTGTGAATGGCAAGGGTCAAAGCCCCACGTTGATGATGCATAAAATATAAAATATTTATCTTAGTAATTTAATAGTGCCTAAAGATATTTCCCAATTCTTGAAGTTGATAATTTGTTTGAGAAAGAAAACAAATTCCACTTTCAATTTTCACTGTAATTGGTTTTCATATGTTGATGATACATCACATCTCAAGATTGAAAATAAAGTGGTGCAGATCCTCCTAAAAACATACGAGAATAACATGAACAGTATCACATTATAACCTTACTATTAGTATTGCCTCATTACTATTAGTATGTTGAAGGTGAAGCACAATGCATGCAACAAAAAGGATATCTCTATGACTATAATATCATGATCACATATACAACTTATTTATAGAAAGAACTAGCCCTTCTTACTTAACATCTCTCATTTTAGGCCTCTTGTGTGGATCATTCTCAAGACATTCAAAGCCACCATAAGCACTTTTGCAACATTTTTCATTATATTGGTATCTAGACACTCATTTGAGATGCTTGAATCAACAATTTGATTAATTTCTCCTATTTCACTCAACAACAATTTAACCCAACCCACTAAGGATTTGTTTATTTCAGCTTTAAAAAATGGATATTTTTGTATTTTTGAAAATAGATTTTAAAAAATTAATTTTTAAAATATTATAAATTTTTTTATATTCGTTTTTTAAAAAATAAAACACTAATTTAACATAAACATAGATTATTAAAGACCAAAATTTAGTCAAAATCACAATTTTTTTTTAAAAATTGTATTTTAAAAATATTTTTTATAAAAAATTATTTAAAATAACTTCAAAATTAAGTGACTTTTTTATGAAATTTTAATATCCAAAAAGTTTCAATAAAAAAATAAAATACCTAAAATTATATTTTAAAAATAACTATTGAAACCAAATTTCCATTTGAAATTTTTATGAAAAAAATTCTTAATTTTTTTTACACAAAATTGTATAACAATATAAATATCATTTAAAAAAAAACAAAACAAATGGCTCTAAATACCTTCAATAAACGATGAATCTGCTACCTTCCACTCAAAATACGGTAATTTCTTTTCATGCAACACGGGCACGGTATCCAAACCAAGTGATGTAAAGTAGAATTATTTTAAAGTTTAAATATAAAAATACTTTTGGAAATTCACTAGCTCAGTCTTGTCAAAAAATTACCTTCATCTTTGGTTGATGGAAGATGATAAAGATGAAAAAAATGAAGATGATGAAAATGAAGATGATGGAAGATGTGAAACATAAGTATTAGAAAAAACGTTTAAATATTAATAAAATTGATTGTTTATTTTTGAAAAATTAATTGGAATTAAAAGTGGATGACAAGTAACCAGTCATTTATCTTAGAGCATCTTCAAAGGTGAACCCATTTTTGGGTTCCTTGTGGGACCTATTAAATTACGTCAAGCTTGAAGAAACTCAACTAATTTTTCGCTCAAATGGTGCAACTCTTAATAACCCATATTGGGTCTCACAATTTTACTTTATTTATTAATATTTTATTCATATTAAATTTTATAGCAATTAAAATAATAATTTTAATTATTTAAATTAAAATTGATATAAAATAAATAAAATTCAAATTAAACTTATAATTTAAAATGATAATTAATATTAATCGCAAATACATGACATATAATTAAAAATAATAAAAATAAATAACATCACATAATAAATTAAACTTAAATTTCATCATCTACATGTCCAAAACGTTCCCAAATATACTCGACTAAATCTCCTTGAAGTTGACGATGAACTTGTTTTTCTCGAATACTTGCTCTTCTTTGTAGTCTTGTTGCAAGATTCGGATGAGGACCGCTAAATGTTTCGGTTGTTGAGTTGTTGTCATCCACATTATCATAAGAGTAATCAAAATTACCTCCATATGTATGTCGTTCGTCTTCAACAATCATGTTGTGTAATATGATGCATGCATATATGGTATGCTTGAGGGTGTCCATGTGCCAGACACGTGCTGGGCCACGTATAATTGCAAATCGAGATTGAAGCACTCCAAATGCCCGCTCCACATCTTTTCTAGCTGATTCTTGATGTTGAGCAAATAACTTTTTCTTTTCTCCCTGTGGCATTGAAATGGTCTTGACAAATGTAGCCCACTCAGGATATATACCATCTGCTAAATAATACCCCATGTTATATGGTGTCCCATTGATTGTATATTGCACATTGGGAGCATGTCCTTCCAAAATATCGTTAAACACGTTGGATTGGTTTAGCACATTAATGTCATTGTTTGAACCTGCAATACCAAAAAAAGCATGCCAAATCCATAAGTCTTGTGATGCCACTGCTTCAAGCATGATTGTGGGTTTACCATGATCACCTCGACAAAACTGTCCTTTCCATGCAACAGAACAATTTTTCCATTCCCAATGCATACAATCAATGGAACCCAACATACCTGGAAAGCCATGTGACTCTCCCATTTGTAAAATATGTTCAACACCAGTGTTGTTAGGCTTTCTCAAATACTCAGCCCCAAATACAACATTCACGCCCTGAACGAATCTTTGTAAGCACTCAATTGAAGTGCTTTCACTGATTCGAACATATTCGTCTACAATGTCGGCAGTAGACCCATACGCCAACATACGAATAGCTGATGTACATTTCTGCAATGGGGAAAGACCCATTTTACCAGTTGCATCGACCCTCATTTGGAAATATTCATCATGATTTCCAAGGGCATCTACAATTCGAAGAAATACATGCCTATGCATTCTGAACCTTCTTCGGAATTGAACATCTATGTATAATGGATTTTCTGAGAAGTAGTCATTGAACAATCGATTATGCCCTTCTTCACGACCTCGATCTATCGTTGTTCTTCTCTTTGGCCTAGAGGAACTTCCAGATTGAAGTTCATTTTGAACCTCTTGTTCTTCATCACTGTTGTCCATAAATTCTTTTTCAACCAACTCCCAAAATTCTTGATCGTAATTATCTGAATCGTCTGAATCCATTTTAGTAAATAATGAGAGAAGAATAAGATGAGAATGAGAAAACAATGACATAAGTGGTAGTATATATAATGGTTTGAATAACGGCTAGTTTGGATAACGACTAGTTTGAATAACGGCTAGTTTGGATAACGGCTAGTTTGGATAACGCCTAGTTTGAATAACGGCTAGTTTGAATAACGGCTAGTTTGAATGACATAATATTTATTATAATTTAAAGTGGTACTAATGACCATGTTACATAGGTGTTGATAAATTAAAGTGGTACTAATGACCATGTTACATAGGTGTTGATAAATTAAAGTGGTACTAATGACCATGTTACATAGGTGTTGATAAATTAAAAGTGGTACTAATGACCATTTTACATAAGTGATACTAACTACATTCCATATTTTTTTTCATCTTATTACAATATTTTTCATGAATATCTCGTTGACTATCGCTCATAGTAGAAGTGTCTTTCATCATTAGTTGCACTACCTTTAATTCTATCTCGTCCTCCTTACTTTGAGCTAGTCTTTCCATTGACACTAATCTTTAATTCCTTACATCTTGCGTTGCATTTGGAATTTCCTTTGCCTTACCTTTCCTTTTTGCTGCTTTTTGTCCCATTGGACGCTCCATTGGTGATGATGAGTTAAACTCATAACTTGAAGGTGTATTTGGATTCTCCGATGATGCCTCACTAGCATAAGTCTTTGTTATTTTTGAAGAACTTCCAATCGATTCTCCCATCCATTTAGGTTCATCTTTTAACAATCGCCATGCATACTCAAGATTGAATGTTGTACCTTGATCCTGAGCAAAAAATGCATTTGTAGCGGCCATGACATCGTTCTCCGATGTCCCACTTTTTTTTCCATTAACAGCTTGTTTGTAACACCCAACAAATTTTTGAACCAAGCTATTTATTCGATGCCATCGAAATTTTAATTGTCCCTTTAACTTTTCCCGCGATTGCCCACGATACTCGTTATAATTGGCAGCGACTCTTACCCAAAAACTCTCAGCCTTTTGATCAACTCCCACAATTGGATCCTTTGAAACATTGAGCCATGATTGGATAAGTAGTATATCCTCATCCCTTGTAAAGTGCTCTCGAGATTTTTTTTAAGAACAACCCTTTCTTCTTTTTCAGTGCCTACTTGAGTAGAAAATGGTGGAACTTGAGTAGAAAATGGTTGAGTAGAAAATGGTGGAACTTGGGTAGAAAATGGTGGAATTTGAGTAGAAAATGGTTGAGTAGAAAATGGTGGAACTTGGGTAGAAAATGGTGGCATCGGTGGAATTTGAGAATTTTGAGGATTAGGATTTTGATAATTCTGCATGAAATTGAACATAGCTTGTTGATAATGAAAATGATTAGGATCCATTTGACCTAAACAATTGTAATTTGAAGTAAAACAAAAATGAAAATTTGAGTTAAAATGATGAAATTGTGAGAGAGAAATTTGAAATTGAAGAGAAAATAAAAGTGTTGGTAAAATTTGTGTTGGTTAATTTTTTTCACAAAACTATATTTATAAAAAAAAATAACTTAAAAAAAAAAAACTAGTCGTTACCAACGGCTACATTTAATATTAAAACATTAAAATGAAGAAAGAACCGTTGCATGCTATTAATCCGATGGCCAGGTGGAGTTAGCTTGCCAAGAAAAAGTTGTCTTTAATGTTTGCCATGCTGGCAAACCCATTTGAAGAACCACCCGCTGGAGGTGGTCTTAGTCATCTATATTAAATAGTAACTAGAGTGTCAACCACGCATTCATTTTAATTTATTTTATGTTGGACTTTAATTATTTTATAATTAATTTATTTTATAAATAATTATTAAAGACATCATCAATGATTATGTAGAATTTATAATGGTATCTACCATATAAGAAAAGTTATAGGTGTGGAAAACACCTTTCTACCCTTTTCTCATTTTGCTACACATATACAAAATGCTGGTTTTTTAGTCTTTACACACATATGACATCACTTTTAATATTAAAATAATCTTTTACCATTTTCTCTTCTATCAATACCTACTTTAATTTGAATTTCAAAATTCTCAAAATCTCTCCCTCTCTCATTGTCCTTTTCCTATCTATCTGTCCCTCTCTATTTTTCTCTTTCTCTTTCTCAAGTTGCAGAAAGCCTCTTCCTCTCTCTTTCCCTCTTCTTCTTGCTCCTCTTCGTCCCTCTCTTTCTCTTTTCTCTATCTTCAACGCTTCCATGGATGCTTCGGTGAAAAGTGTGGAAGTAACGATTGGTGAATGTTGTGCGATTTGGTGGTGATGATGTTGCCCGGTTTACTGATATGTTGAAGGATATGAAGACAATTTTATGGTTCCAGAACTTTGGTGAGATTTTTGTGATTTTTGTTCTTTGTGTTTTTGGATCTACGGATCTGTTGTCTTTTTTACTTCTTCTACACAAATTTCTAAAGGATTTAATGTATTTGGAAAATGACGGTAACATTTAGGGTTTCATTATGATCTCTGTGGCTATGGTTGTGTGTTTGTGTGAACAGTTATTGTTTTTCCAACAATTTGTGAAGGGTTTCTGGAAAATGAAGAATGAAAAACTTAGGGTTTCATTGTTTGTTTTTCTGTGGCCGATTTTGGGTGAACAATCGTCTTTTGTAATGTGGGTTTTTTTCATTGGTTGATGTCATGTTGGTTACTTTGAATATAGTTTGATATTGAAAATGTTCAAATCTGCATATTTGATGTTATCATTGACAAACCAAAACATCACAAACCTAACCAATATTCCAATATGTGTTGAATGGTTTTTGGATTTAGCATGTTGAGATGGTGAAAGAGAGCTGCTATTTTGTTTATTTTTGCAATATTGACAGAATGTTCAGTTTCAGTTTTTCGATTTAAGGCATGTCTGAGCTTGCCCTCCATATGTTTGATAAAAAGCAGGAATGACACGGTGGTTGTCGTTGTTGCGTTTCATGATCTGAATTTTGGTAGAAAGACTATTTAGTTTGGCTGAACCGAATTTTGGGTTGGACCGGATTGATTTAGTCTTTATTGTTTCAGGTTTTGAGCGGGCGCAAAAAGAGGCTTTGAAGAGATAGGATGATTGTAGCGTCTACTTCATCTCTTGATGTTAAAAATATTTTTTGGTACAGTCACGGCGACTCCATATCGATCTTAAAGTTTCGGATTTTTTGAATGCTCAGATCTCACCGGGTTTGGGTTTAAGTTTCAAATCTTATGACCATATGCGAGGCTTCAAGACTGACAAAAGGCTACTCTGACGGCATTGACAAATTTGTGTGTATCTTCTAAGGTTGTATTTCTGCTACAGATAATTTGTTGCTTACACATTGTTGTTTTAATATATTGCCTTCGATCATATGACTTTCGATAAATCTTTTAAAGGTGAGATTTACCAGACTCGAAAATATAAACCTGTTTATAATAATTATGGTTTATGGTTTTGTGGCTTCTTTCAAGTCACCATAAATTCCATAATTTATTACATTTCACCTTTCCACTTTCCTTATTATAGCACATTCCAAGGTATAATCATTGGATAGTGCAACTGTCATTAATTGTGACCTTTCCACTTTCCAAATCCTATAGCCTTAAAACACTACCATTATATATACATGATGGATGTCAATTCGTTTTTACACTATCCTCACACAAACCCTTATCACATACTTCACATTCCACCTATTTCCATGATGGAGCACATGCAAAACCCTCCTGTCAATGTAACTGTTAACCGCGTCGAGGGTACTGGGAATGTGAAAGATTATGTTCCTGAAATTTCAAATGGAAATGTAGTTGTTCAGGCTGATGTGAAGCCAGCGGGTATTGGTCATCTCCTACATGGAGTCGCAGTGGCTGCTCAAAGGAGGAGAAATAGGAAGAGGAGGAGATAGAGATCTAAGAGAGTAGCCAAACATCCAATCTTCGCTTCTTCTGATGAAGATGAAGCACCATGGGATTGGTCAAACTTCATGTCGGCCAGGGCCTATCGATTTGATGCTTAGGGTGGTGTCTCAAATTATATTTCATTTTCATTGTAATGGCCGTAGTATTTTGATTGATAAAACTTCTTTAATGTGTTAACTTCTTTTATGTGTTGACAAACTATGGCTTAACTCATTTTCTATTGAAACGGTTAAAGAAGCTTATGCTGGAGTTACAAAGTTATATGACTTACGAATATTATTTATAGGTTACTTGACGATTCTGGCGTAGATGATAATAGATTGATGAATGTCATTGACGATTCTGTCAAGTTAGTGATGGAAGAGGTGTACTTGCCAATTTCTGATTCAGAATTGAAAATTACACCTTTATCATCCTCAGTATATTGTTTATTAGCATTCACCCCACTATCATGTGAAATACCAATGTGCAGAATTAAACTGTGAAGATTTTGAATGGTCAGAATTAAACTGTGAATTTAAAACAGGTCATCAGTCCCATTCATTTTTTTCTATAAACAGTAAAGTTCACGTCGCATTTATATCTTGGACCAAACTATGCATAACCACATCATGTTTGTGTAGTCTTTAAGTTGGCATAACATTCATGTTTTACATCTTGCAGAAGACACTGGATGATATTAGGATGTGCATGTGCAAGTGGATTAGTGTGTAGATGGTTTTGGCCTCTTCGTCGCACATCTTACAGGGTATCTGTTTGATCGTAAGTGTTGTTTTCCGGTTGGAGTTTATAGTTGGCTTCTGTATGAATCGTTTGTTTGCTGCTCTGTGTTGGTTGGTTCTCTTCGATTCGGTGATGCGGTTAAACTTAGTCCCGTGGTGAAACTTAGTTCTCTTTTGTTTGAGACATGTCTTTCAAAGTTGGATAGATAAATTTCTGCAACTCCTTACGACTCTCAAACTCTATGACTAACTTAGTTTAAATAATGCTTTTTTAATAAGTCCATGCTTGGAAATTTTGAAGCACATAAACATTGAAGTTTTACCAAAATTTCCGGTTCCATGATGCAGGTCCAATGTTAAGTTCTGGCATGTCTATTGAAGTTTTTCAGTTGAATATCTCTCCAGCTCTTGCATGTGTATTGAGGTATTGCTCCTGCATGTGTATTGAAGTTCCATCAATTCTCTATATTCATAACTTTTATTACACTCTTTATCATTTTCAGTTGTTTACATTACACTTAAATTTGAGGTTTGATTTTAGGAAGGTGAAGAAGTCTTGCCATCATCAGAAGGTGCCGGCGAAAATGTGAGCAATGTTACAGAAAAGGTGATTATACAAAAAGTGATACCAAGTGAAGAAAGAGTTCAAGCACAAGCAAGGAAAGGGAAGTGAGAAAATAGAAAAAAAGAAAGTGTTAGAGAAGAAGAATGAAGGAGGAAGTGATGATATAAAGATCGCTAAATCAGCAGATAATATTAATAATAAAGTGAAGGAACATGAACTATTATGGGGATGGTTATATACTTATGTTTATAAAGAATATTTAAGAATGATGTTCTGTAAATTAATCTGTCCACACTGTCTCACGCCTCTCGCAGACAACATAAGCACTAGGTGGGTTTGTATAAACTCAAGTAGATTTTTTATATTAGAAGGTAGAGTTGCTTTTTAAATCTTAATCTAATGTATTATATTGTAACACCCAATTTCATCTAGAAAGAAAATAAAATATGATATGATATTTTTTCAATTAGTACATATTGAACTTTGAATTTCACTAAATTTTATTTTTTTAAAATAATTTTATAGCTCAAATATATTTATAATGTTTTACAATCTAATATTTTGAAATCATGACATATAATCTTAAATTTAGATCCGATTTTTATGGATTTTGACATATAATTCTTTTATTTAAAAAGAACTCTGATGACCTGATAGATTAATGACTCTCTATTGAATTATAGAGTAAAATTATTTTACATTAATCAGTGTACTACTTTTTTACTTAAATAATTAATAGTGATATTTCTAAAACAATTATTGTTGCAGGAAACTCTAAAATTGATAATTATTTAAAAAAAAATGTTTGTCAAAAAAATATTTAAAAATAAACTTATATATATAATAAACTTATAAATTTTACAGATGCTATTATACTTTTTCTATATTTCAATATTTAACGGTTTTTGTTAATGCTACATTAGTTTGTTCAAAGATCATACCTGCAAAAAAAACGGGGCGAGACGGAGGCACATTAAAGGGAGCAGGCCTAAAACTTTACTCTGCTCTACGAAAAAGTACAGACAAAACGGGCATGTTCGACGGGTCAGATCCGTTTTGTCTCCCCTACCAGTATTCATGTGAACGCGAGGTTCCGTACTATAATCCATACGAATTCACGGGGTTATTAACTTTTGTTAATAATAGTTTTATTTTAAAATTATTTTTAGTTTAAGATACAATATTTTAAGCATAATATATAGAAAAGTGAGGTATATATTACCATCCATTTTTTTCTTCTTTTTTCCAATAATTTTTTGATTTTTTCTAATTTTTTGAAATTACATGACAAACTGGTGACAATTCCGCGTACCACACCAGTACCCGTGTGACCGCACGGGCAACACATCAGTACCGTATAAACGCACGGACAACACATTAGTACCGTGTAAACGCACTGGTAACACGTGTATACCGTGTGAACGACGGGTGACCATACAAAAATCCGTCGTAACATATCTGCAGTCCACACGGGAACTCGTGCGGACACACGGGTAATCATACAAAAATCTGCCCAAACACACAGGTTATTTTATTTTTTTTACAACATTAAAGTTCTTTCTTTTTTATCATTCTATTTTTGGACTTCAGAACATACATTATTTTTTATTAATATTAAACCATATTCTATAAATACATTATTTTCTTATTAATATTTGATACATTATTTTCTTATTAATATTATACCATATTCTATAAATAAAAACTATTTTTGAATTATTTTTTATCAATATAATATTTTTTGTTTAAATATTAAAAAATTTATATTTCAAATTGATATAAAAAAAACTTATTTGATAAACACAGTCCAACCCACACCAGAACCCGTGCGGACGCACGGGTTTCCTATTAGTAATAAAAAATAAGGTTAAATATGTTTTTAGTCCCTATAAAATTATTCAAAATGGCTTTTAGTCCTTATAAAAAAAAGTTGACTTTTAGTCTCTATAAAATTACTTTTGCACTCTGTTTTAGTCCCTGTAGAGGGATCAAAAGTGAGTGTAAAAGTAATTTTATAGGACAAAAAGTCAATATATTTTTTATAGGACTAAAAGCCAAAATTCATATTCATATATTTATAGGGACCAAAAACATACTTAACCCTTAAAAATAATAGAAACCAGCCGATACATAGATAAAAATTAGTTTAAATTTATGGTTAAATGTGTTTTTAGTCCCTGTAAAATTACTTAAAATGACTTTTAGTCGCTATAAAAAAAATTGACTTTTAGGCTCTGTTTGGTAAAACTAGCTGGTAGCTGATAGCTGGTAGCTGATAGCTGATAGCTTTTAGCTGGTGACTGGTAGCTTTTAGCTGGTGACTTGTAGCTGATAAGCTAACATGAGTGTTTGGTAAATTAGTTGTTTCATTAGCTGATAGATACAAAATGACATAAATGATCATTTTAATTAATAAGAATAATAATATTTTATTAAAGTAATAAGGGTATAAATGGAAAAAAAAGTCACAAGCTAAAAGCTACAAGCTCAAAAGTTACTTCAAATAGCTTTTGATAAAAAAGCTAAAAGCTAGTAAAAAAGCTACAAGCTAAAATAGCATTACCAAACAGTGCTTTTTCATTAATGTTAGCTGAAAAGCTAAAAGCTAAAAGCTCTTTTTTGGGTCTTACCAAACAGACTCTTAGTCCTATAAAATTTCTTTTGTACTCATTTTTAGTCTCTCTACAGGGACTAAAAATGAGTACAAAAGTCACTTTATAGAGACTAAAAGTCAATATATTTTTTATAAGGACTGAAAGCCAAAATTGAGATATTTATAAGGATCAAAAACATATTTAACCCTTAAATTTATTCAATGTTATGTTTTGACTATTTTATGATTACGTTTTGTTTTTTATTTGTTAAATTTTAATTTTATTGAATTATATTAAAATTTATGTAAATTATTATAATTATTAAAAAATAGAAGAAAGAACGGAATGTTATAAGAAATGTAAAAAAATATTGTTTAGAAGAAACATTTATGCATAATTTAAATATAATAATGAATTATCTTTACTTTTTATATAGGAAAACTTTTATAAATAATACAGATATAATAATCCTACACTAAGATTAATTTAACTTTAATTTATATTTACCATAAGTGTTTAAAACTATTTTGACCATAAAAATATTTTAAAAATTTGGTAAACATAATCGTATAGTTATAGCCGAATGCATTTTAAAATAAAATTATATAATTATATTTAATATTAATTTATAGAGTTTATAAGATTTTTCTTCTATGATAATATATAACATTTTAATTTTTAATTGTTCAATTATTATATTAGGCTATGTACAATGGTTTACATATTCAACACTTTCTTTTTTCACTTTTTATTCTCCACATCATCTTTTCTTTCTTCTACATAATAATTCAACACTCATTTAATTTTTACTCACTACAATGGTTTTGTTTAATAAAATTTAACATCCAATCCCACCATTTTAAACAATCACAACAACCAATAAAATTTTGCAAAGTAATAAATATGGGCCCACACTTTTTCATTCAACATGTTGAATGTTTTCAACACATATTAATCTACATCACTTTCAACTCTTTATTCAACACTTTCTCATTCAACTATTGAATAATTTTTTCAACACCACTATTGTAAATGGTCTTAGTCATAGTCAAATTAATCAGCATCGGATGACAAATATCAATAGTTCAAAAAAAAAATTTAAACAAACAATTGTAGCTAAAAAGTTGGTGTGATATAATAACTTTTAATTAAAATAATAATAATTTTTGTTTTCTCGATAAAAATATATTCATATATTATTTCACGGTTTCAACTTTGTATATTAGTCATATATTAATGATTATAGTATAAATGGGAACCAAAACTGTTTAAATCTAAAATAAGAGGACCAAAATTGTTTGAATTTAAAATAGGAGGACTAATTTTATGAATTAGAGAAAATAGGAGGAGTAAAATTGTAATTAAACCTATATATTATCATGTATATTTACATATATAAATTAATGAGATGTTAATGAATATGTTTCACTAATTTATGATATTTATTCCTATTCATTGTCATTTTTCAAAAATTGAAAATAAAATAAATAAATAAATAAAAATTAAAATTAAGATGTTTTGGTTTAGTTGAGTTGTAACTTTTATTTTCTGGTAAGAAAAATTTGAAATTATGATGTTTTCATTTAGTTAATTTATAATTGTTTTTCTTGATAACTTTATTCATTATAATACTTTATATTTGCATAATAATAAAATTAATATTTTTCAACTTTATATTAATATCGTCAAATATATATATATATATATATATATATATATATATATATATATATATATATATATATATATATATATATATATATATTAATGGTTATATTTCACTAATTTATGATATATTGATGTTTGATGATTAATGGTAGATAGTAGATGATGAAAAAAAGAGAAAGATGAATTAGGAGATTGACACGTAGGATTTTGTTGATGTGGAAGAAATATGATTATGTGACAAAAAAAACTTTGGAGTCTGTTTTAATATATATATATATATATATATATATATATATATATATATATATATATATATATATATATATATATATATATATATATATATATATATATATATATATATATATATATAGGGCATATCACATGAGAATGACATATTTATATGAGAATGTGAGAATGAATCTGAACCATTGGATTTTAAAATAAATGGTGGAGATTATGATTGAATCTTTTTTTCTCTCTCCTACATCATTTATTTCAAAATGTAAGAGAGAGAAAAAAAAGATTCAATCATAATCTCCACCATTTATTTTAAAATCCAATGGTTCAGATTTATTCTCACATTCTCATATAAATATGTCATTCTCATATGATACGCCATATATATATATATATATATATATATATATATATATATATATATATATATATATATATATATATATATATATATATATATATATATATATATATATATATAGATATATCAATGGCTAAAAATATTATTTCTCCATGATAGAAAAAAGAGACTAGCCCAAGCTAAATGCCGCCATAAATAACATTCTTCATTTTACAAGTCAATTTTATAAGCCAAACTTTAATCTTGATATAGTATTAGATCGTCTATGGATTAGACCATTTTATATCCTCACACGAAACTCAATAAAGTGTGAGCATGGGAGGATTTATTAAAAGGATCTCAAGACTAACATTAATATTGCTAGAGTTTAAGGGAAACTTTATAAAAATTATATCTATCTCTTTACAAACTAATGTTAAGGACAAATGACTAGGCCATGCTTAAAAATAATATCTAAATTATTAACGAGATGAATTGAAATAATAAATATTACATATAAAGTTTCCCTCGTGGCCTAGTCATTTGTCACTTTTCGCTTCTCTCTTCTCCAGCTCCTTGCTCGACAATGCTTTCACTGTCAACCACTGTGTGAAGCTCCGACCACCGTTGATCTTCTTCCGACCACGTAAGTGTTCCTATTCCTTCTATTTTCTTCGTTCTAGTTTTGTTATTTTAGTATAATGTATGTGGTTTAGGATAGGAGGACCATAATTTTAGGCCGCTTTCCGGTGGAGTGTTGGTGTTTGACGGTGGTTTGGCCACTTTCGAACGCCGGCGCCGCCGACTTCTGGCGGAGTATCACCATTTTTTTGTTTAGCTGTTATGGTCGACGCAATAGAGCGATTCGTATGAATATTCTGATGAATAACGGTCACAACCTGGGTTTGTGCGGTGGTTCGCATGAGGTTTAGGACAAACTTCATGCGAAGCTTAAACCCCAGAAGTCGGGGAGACATTTCCCTGGGGTAACTTAGGGTTTAGTCTCCCGAGGAAGTCCCTGATATTCTTTGCCTGCTGTTTTGAGTTAAGGGTTTTGGCCGAGAACGCCGTCCTCGTCGCCTTTGCGCACACCCTTTCACTTGATTAGCGGTGGAATGATGGATTTAATTTTTGAAGTCGAATTCACTTTTCTCAGCTGCTTTTTAGGTAAAAATGGCTAATCAATCTGTGGAGGAAACTATGAGCGAGGACACCTGCTCGGAAACAGAAAGCTCGGCGAGTCATGAAACGTCTAAGCAGACGTCCTTCGCTCGAACTGACCCCGACCAATGGGAGGATACCGCCAATTTTGGAGACGAGTGGGTGTCCGACGAGTCAAAAGTTACTCCTTCTCATTTTTTTGTATGTAACAAGGATGCATTTACGATGGTGGCGGCCGAGACGGATCCAGCCGCTGGAGAGGAGGAGTGGAAAGTTATTTTTCCTGTAAAGGAGGATAGGGCCCCTTCGTCATATCCAGACGACCGATTCCTGATGTATGATATTTGTTATTGAGAGTTGGGGCTCCGACTGCCCTTTACCAAACTCCAGGTGGCCGTATTCGATTACTTGCACGTCTCGCCTTCCTAGTTTCATCCGAACTCAATAGCTTTTTCCCGAGCGTTCGAGTTGGTTAAGCCCATCTCAAAGAGGGCCCTTCTCAATGTTTCCTCCCCGAAGAATATATATATATATATACATATATATATATATATATATATATATATATATATATATATATACATACATATATATATATATATATATATATATATATATATATATATATATATATATATATATATATATATATAAATGTATATGGTTCGGACGGGCAGCCGCTGTTGAATTGCTAGGGGAGGCCGATGAGGCAGCTTGTTCAGAAGTTCAAGTTTCACTGGTCTAAGGGGCCTTTCGACCATTACACTAACGCCTACACCGTCAAGGTGGGTATGCTGAGTGCGTATGACCTGGCCAGATATGAAAGGGTTGTGGCTTTTGTCGAGGGACTTGGTGTCGTGCAAGGTGTGGCTAAGGGTGGTCGCCCTATTGTCGACCATATGGGGGGCCTTTGTATGAGCCAATTTTGATTATTGTCTAGTAACTCCTCGAGTGCAACATGACCGAGGATATCGGTGGTTATTTAGGTAGATAAGTTGTTTTAGTTGTCTTTAGACGTGAGCTCGTTTCTTCCTCGTTTATTGACTTGTCTTTGTTTTTTATTTCAGGTGTGATGTCGAACCCTCAGGAGCGTATGCAGAAGAACATGGCGGCTAAGGTAAAAAAAGGGCAGAAGAACATAACTGCTCGTGTTGTGGATGGGGATCTCGTGGGCCAGACAGGATCAGGAGGTTCTTCCTCCACTCCTCAGGTTGGACAGACTTCTCTTCAAACGACGACATCAAGGCCGAAGCGCCCTCGCATTGAAAATCTGGTTGATCTGACGGTAGAGCGGGGACAAGGGAAATATGTGTTGCCCCTTGTGTTCCATGAACAACGGTTCTTTAAGGGGTCCTCGTTGGAGATGGATCGGGTCGAGTTTCTTCATCTAGAGGAGATAGGTCGTCCAGGGAGGAGGCTTTTGCTGGATCAGGATGCCTTTGTTGTGATGAGGCTAATCAGGATAGCCCACCTGTATGCTATTGGGGGAACCACCCATGATATTGAGCTGTGGAAGGTTCAGGCATCTCTGAAGGATGCCGAAGGAAAGCCGAAGAAGGCTAACTTCGACCTCAAGGATTTCCAGAAGGCGAAGGAGGATTTAGATAAGGCTAAGAAGGATCCGGAGACCTTTTGTACGGAGAAGAAGGTGTAACACCCTTCTAAACCCCGCAGAAAATTTAATAATTAATTAGAGTAAAAACATATGCACAAGGGTGCCACAATTATTTAAAATAATTATATCAACTAAGTTCAAAGTCATGCTTCATTAGGAAACGGTTCACCAAATCGTAATTATGTTTATCACAGCGGAATAAGAAACATTATCAAATACATCCAATGGAATCATAATCCAACACTAATAAAGTAGATTAATTTCATAAAAATCTATAATTAGTAAATATTATGTAATTCATAAGCAACAAGCATCATAATATATCGTTCACCCAATTATACATATTCAGATTCACATCCATTATTAATTCACACAATAATAGATTACAACACACTACAGAAATCCATACAATCATATCATGACGAAATGCATATGACACAACTGACACTATGCATGTGGTACCAATAAACCGTGGAATCAATCCACCTAACCGATCTACGCCTCGTCGAGATACGGCCCACCGACACAATTTCCACACAATGGGAAATATGTCCACCAACGATCCAAACATCACCGGGATCCAACATCAATGCATATGAATGAAACACATATAACATACTTAAAACACATCGAATCACGATGAACAACTCATCTCAACACCACATCACCGAATAAGTATGTACATGTTTTCAACATCATTCAAATAATCATGCATCCATCACAATCATAATAACAAATCACAACCAATTCATCATCACATCAAACACATTGTCATACCTATCTCATATTCACACAATGTTCAATTCTCATTGAGTAATTAAATCGAGTTTTTAAAGAAATAAAGTCGGATAATACCAATATTCATCATTCATCATATAAAACATTTAATTACTTGCACAACGCCCAAAACGGCACTAAGAAATGATTCACGGATCAAAAGATACGTTATTTTGAAGTTTGGAAAAATTCACACACCGCAAGGTTCGCTCAGCGGAGCAAGGCAGAAGCGAAATCCTTCAGACCTCCGCTCAGCGGACCTCAAGCGACGTCAAATAGAAGCGAACAACTTTGGGACCTCCGCTCAGCGGACCTGCGATTTCAGCAAACCCCAAGTCTGCGACAGACCCTGCGATTTCAGCAAAAACGATTCCAGACATCACATACAGGCATATAATCATCATACATCCAATTATACACCATAAAACATCATCCATACTCATTATTAACCAAATAGTTCACACAATTATCATCAATTCAATTCAATTATAACACCATAACCCAACAATCCCAATATCTAATTGAACCAAACCATACATCAATCTACCTATCACCTAAGACCACATAAGAGATACTAAAAGGAAGAGTCCCCCCCTTACCTCGATGAATTTCTTGAATGCTCTCTGTGAATACAAGATTACACTCAAAGATGTTTTTGATTTATGGCAAACTCAAATGAGCATTCAAACAACAAGGAGGAATTTGATCACTCATGAAAGCACAAGGTGATCCACTATGCATATAAGTCGACTCAACACAAGCTGGACATGAAAAATGCAGAAAATCAGCAGTTAGGTCGACCTACTGTCAATCTAGGTCGACCTAAAATGAAGGAAAATCCATATACCTCTGCTAGGTCGACTCACAGACCATTTAGGTCGACTCAAAATGAAGAAATCTTCACATCAGTCTGCTAGGTCGACCTACATGGCAACTAGGTCGACCTAATCTGTGAAAATGTCCCCAGAATGCATCAGAAGAGGATTCTGGTCGACCTACTCCTTCAACAGGTCGACCTAACTGGGAGAAAAATTCTGCAAGCTCTGTTAGGTCGACCTAAGCACTACAAGTGGTCGACCTAACTGATCAAGAAAGTTCAAAAATCAGTTTTTCTTGGTTCTAACTGTTATGCAATCATATATATTGTGCAAGGGTAATTATTCAAGTAACACCAACGACTGAAAGATACACAAACGCTTCTCATCTTCGTTCTTCATCATCTCCAACACAATTACACATAATCATTCTTGCGTTGCGGGTTAGTGATGAGTTCGATAACGTCCATGGAACGGAATTGAAGATTCCTAGTGGGTGAAGGTTTGTGGGGTTTGTTGGTGAATAAAATCTGCGGGTTTTGTCCTCCACGACGGGTGGTTCTTGGGGGTTTTTATCAAGAGGCGTTCATTGAGGATTCGGCTGAGTGTAACGATTGAGGAACGGGGAGTTCAAGGAATCAAGACACTGCAGAAGGGAATCAAAGTGAAGCTCTTGGATAACCTTGATCTGGCTCAAGATTAAGGGGGAAGAAGATTCAAAGGATCGACATAATTGGTTTATCGTTTATCGCTTTGTTATCTTCTTTGTATATACTACTTTCAACATTAATGAAAGATTACCCAATTTCAATTTGGAATTGGGGGCAGACGTAGTCGTAGCGAGGACGATCGACGAACTGCCTAAACAAATATCGTGTTCTTGTCGCTTTTACTTTCTCTTTTACTTTCTGTTCATAATTGGTTATAAGTGTAAAATTGATCAACGATTCGAGTGTTAAAATTGTGAATTAAAGTTCTGCACAAACATCACAATTCACCACAACTTGAATCACTATCAATTTGAACCTATCACCAAGTGTTTGTGTTTTTGCTTAATCCAATCTTACTGCATTGCAAATCAAAGTTGTCAATCTAGAAGTTAATTGGATTTCAGTTGTTAAACGTATTGGTTAGCTATCATATTACTTCACCATCAATTCCACTTACTCTTTGGTTTTGAAACACATACGACCTTTGCAATAGCGGTCCAGAATAGACGCAAGTCGATTCAGAACCGCTTTCGCTCGAGTCTGTAGAAAAATCTGTAAAAACTTAGTGAGATCTATTCACCCCCCCCTCTAGATCTATAGGCCAGCGTCTAACAAGTGGCATCAAGAGCTCTGGTTTATTCCGTGCTACGTGAAACACTTATTGGAAAGATGGCTTCTGGACCTAAAGGGGCTCATAATAGAGCTCCAGTTTTCAACGGAGAAAACTACGGCTATTGGAAGGATTGTATGTGTGTCCATATCAATGCAATTGATAGGAACATCTGGACAGCTATTGTCAATGGTCCATTTCAGATCACTATGACAAATGCAGCTGGTGCAGTTGTTCCAAAACCAGAAGATACTTGGAATGCTGAAGATGAAAAGAAATATGCATACGATTGGAAAGCGAGAAACATTCTAATCTCAGCTCTAGGAGTTGATGAATACTATCGCGTTTCCCATTGTAGATCAGCTAAAGCTATGTGGGACACATTGCAAGTTGCCCACGAGGGAACGGATGATGTCAAACTAGCTAGGATCAATACGTTAACTCAAGAGTTCGAACTTTTCCACATGGAAGATGGTGAAACCATCGAAAGCATGCAGAAAAGATTCGTTCACCTGAAAAATCGATTAAATTCTCTTGATAGACCTGTTTCCAATGCAGTTGCTACTAACAAAATCTTAAGGTGTTTGAACAGGGAATGGCAGCCCAAAGTTACAGCAATTAAGGAAGCAAATGATCTCAACACTTTAGACATTACCACTCTCTTTGGTAAACTAGAGGAACATGAACAGCATCTTAAATGCCTTGACATGCATGAGAAGAGGACAAAGAAAGAAAAGAACATGGAGAAAGAGGTAGAGAAGAAGTCAATAGCTCTAAAAGCTTCGAGCTCCAAGACCTCAAAACGAGAGCCAAAGGATAGTGACACAAGTGATGACGAAGACTCCGATGATGAGGAAATGGGACTGTTTGTGCGAAGATACAACAAATATCTAAAGAAAAATGGAGCAAAACATTCCGACAAAGGATTGATCAACTATAGAAAGCAATCAAACATGTTCAAACAAGATGACGACAACAAAGGAAAGATCAAAGGTCTTTGCTTCAATTGTGGGAAAGCCGGTCACTACAAACCGGATTGTCCATACCTTAAGAAAGAAAAGGAGAAGAACCAAAGCAAAGGTCATAACAAATCTAAAAGAGCTTACATAGCATGGGAAAGTGATTCATCTAGTGAAAGCTCGTCAAGCGATGAAGAAGAATCAGCAAACCTATGTCTCATGGCTCATCAAAACAAGAAAAAGAAAGCTGTAAGTCATCTTAAACCTGAACTCGTAGATAAGGTATCTCATTCTCAACTAAAACTTGCTTTTGAAGAATTACATAGAGATGCAATTAAAGCTTTCAAACTTTTGGCCTCAAATAAGAAAATATTTTCATACCTTGAATCAAAAGTTGAGAAAACCGAAAGGGATATGGAAGCTTTAAAACAATCTATGCTAGACATTCAAAAGGACAAAGTTGAATTAGATCCTACATCATGGTTTGGTTGTGAGACATGTCACATTTGGCAAAAAGAAGTAAGAGATCTAAAAGCCAAGTTAGACAAGGCTCTACAACCAAAAGTGACTTTTGCGGTTGATCCAAACAAGTTCAAAAGATCGTATACTCCTTTATATAGTAAATACACTTTTGTACCAAAAGTATCAACTAGCAAAACTCCATATTCTCATCATATTACCTGTCATTATTGTTGCAAAAAGGGACATACCATTGAAAAATGCAAATTTAGGAGAATTTTAGTTCCTAAAGGAGTATTTCAATGGTTGCCTAAGTGCAACAAATTGTGTACTCACTACCAAGGACCCAATGAAAATTGGGGACCTCCCTCTTTAAATTAATCTTGCAGGAAAAGTGTCTTGACATTGCCGAAAGGTTGTGGTTCCTTGATAGCGGATGTTCAAGACACATGACTGGAGACCTATCTCTTTTCGTTGAGTTTCAAGCAAAGAAAAAGGGGTATGTCACCTATGGAGATAACAATCGTGGAGCCATACTTGGTAAAGGAAGTGTTGGTAACCCTTCTACCACTACTATAACTGATGTGCTGCTAGTAGAAGGTCTTAAACATAATCTTTTAAGTATAAGTCAATTGTGCGACAAAGATTTTAAAGTAATGTTTACAAATTCTGGATGCACAATAGAACATACTAAGAAAAGAGACATTATGTTTAAGGGCTTAAGAGTAAACAACATCTACATGCTAAACTTGGATGAGGTATCTAAGTCTAGTACCAAATGTCTAGTTGCTCTAGGCGATGACTCATGGCTTTGGCATAGACGTCTCGCCCACATAAATTTTGACTTACTAAATAAAGTTGTCTCAAAAGATTTAGTAATCGGCTTACCCAAAATGAATTTTTCAAAAGATCATCTATGTGATGCTTGTCAAAAGGGAAAGCAAACAAAAATCTCTTTTAAATCAAAGAACGTGGTTTCAACATCACGCCCTCTTGAACTACTTCACATGGATCTCTTTGGCCCTTCAAGGACTAAAAGCATAGGTGGAAACACCTATGGTTTTGTCATTGTCGATGATTACTCGAGATTTTGTTGGACAATCTTTTTACCTAGTAAGGATCAAACTTTTCCAGCCTTTACACAATTTGCAAGATTATGTCAAAACAAAATGAACAACAAAATAGTTGCAATTCGAAGTGATCACGGTGGAGAATTTGAAAACATTTCTTTTGAAAAATACTGTGATAAACATGGAATTGAGCATAACTTTTCAGCTCCTAGAACACCTCAACAAAACGGAGTAGTTGAACGTAAAAATCGTGTTCTAGAGGAGCTGGCAAGAACAATGCTGAATGAGGGTAATCTACCAAAGTATTTCTGGGCTGACGCAATTAGTACAGCATGTTATGTTTTGAATAGGATAACAATACGTCCTATACTAAACAAAACTCCCTATGAATTACTAAAGGGTAGAAAACCAAATGTATCTCATCTCCATGTATTCGGTTGCAAGTGTTTTGTTTTGAACAATGGTAAGGATAATCTTGGCAAATTCGATGCTAAAGCTGATGAGGGCATATTCCTTGGTTACTCACAATCTAGCAAAGCATATCGAATATATAATAAGAGATTACTTATAGTAGAAGAGTCAGTACACGTTTCTTTTGATGAATCTTATGCAAAATATGTCGAGAAAGGTCTTTCATTTAATGGTGCAGGCCCATCCACTGAAGACATTGTCAAGGATAAGGAAGATGAGGATGAGAGTATTGTAAAGAAAGATGCTGAGAGAGAGAAAGATGAGTCTCACAATGAAAATGAAAAAGAAAGCATCTCAAACAATGAAGAACTTCCCAAGGCCTGGACAAACGTGAAAGACCATCCAATTGACAATATAATAGGAGACATCTCAAGGGGCGTTACAACACGCTCAAAGATAAGTAACTTCTGCCATCATTTTGCTTTTGTTTCACAAGTTGAGCCGAAAAACGCTAAGGACGCATTACTTGATGAGCATTGGCTAATGGCCATGCAAGAAGAATTAAACCAATTTAAACGGAATGATGTTTGGGACTTAGTCCCTCATCCGGGAGATCATCAAGTAATAGGCACTAGATGGGTTTTTCGTAACAAACTTGATGAAAACGGTGTTATTACTAGAAACAAAGCTAGATTAGTTGCTCAAGGTTACAATCAAGAGGAAGGTATTGATTATGAAGAGACATACGCTCCTGTAGCACGTCTCGAAGCTATTCGCCTTTTACTTGCTTATGCTTGTTCTAAAGACTTCAAACTATTCCAAATGGATGTTAAGAGTGCCTTTCTAAATGGCTATATAAATGAAGAAGTCTATGTTGCTCAGCCACCCGGCTTTGAGAATTACATGTATCCAACTCATGTTTATAAGCTGAAACGTGCTCTATACGGTCTTAAACAAGCCCCTCGGGCTTGGTACGAACGTTTGAGCAAATTTCTCCTTAGTCAAGGGTACTCTAGGGGTAAAGTTGATACTACTCTCTTTATTAAAAGAAAAGATAAGGATATTCTCTTAGTCCAAATTTATGTAGATGATATTATATTTGGGTCCACTAATGCAAAACTTGTCAAAGACTTTTCTAAGCTTATGCAGAGTGAATTTGAGATGAGTCTCATGGGTGAGCTAAATTTCTTCCTTGGCCTACAAATCAAGCAACTCAGTCATGGAACGTTTGTGAATCAAACTAAATATTGTACGGAGCTGCTCAAAAGATTTGGAATGAGTGAAGCAAAGGAAATTGACACACCTATGGCAACAAATACAAATCTAGACAAAGATGAGAAAGGTAAAGAGGTTGACGTGAAATTATACCGAGGTATGATAGGTTCACTATTGTATCTTACTGCTTCAAGACCAGACATTATGTTTAGTGTGTGTATGTGTGCAAGATATCAATCTTGTCCAAAAGAATCTCACTTGAAAGCTGTCAAAAGAATTCTGCGATACTTACGTGGAACTACTACATATGGCCTATGGTATCCAAAAGGAAATGAGTGTCATTTGGTAGGATTCTCCGATTCAGATTTTGCTGGCTGCAAATCCGATAGAAAAAGCACTAGTGGAACGTGTCATCTATTCTCAAACTCATTAATAAGTTGGCATAGTAAGAAACAAGTATCGGTTGCACTATCCACTGCTGAGGCAGAATATGTAGCTGCTGGAAGCTGCTGTGCACAAATATTATGGCTCAAGCAACAACTTCTTGACTTTGGTATTAAGCTTGATCACATACCTATCATGTGCGACAACACAAGCGCCATAAACTTGAGTAAAAATCCTGTCTTACACTCACGTACCAAACATATTGAAATAAGGCATCACTTTCTACGAGATCATGTAGAGAAAGGAGACGTTACTTTTGAACATGTAGAAAGCAAGAAGCAACTAGCTGACATCTTCACCAAACCGCTAGCAACGGAGCAATATTTCAACATTCGTAGGGAATTAGGGATACTCGATATCTCTAATTTGGGCTAATTACGTTTGTTTTCTCTTAATATTATTTCTTTACTTTATGTATATATCTATTTGTCTTGCTAACAATTTTTTAGCATAAAGGTAGCTCATCATCAAGCCAGGCGTCATATTGAAAAAGCGGTAACGCAATTGGTGTTCACTTCCAAAAATATTATTGATACTATAATATGCTATCAATTAACACGCTTATAGTGACCTCATGCATAAAAACTGCTCCTGCTCACATATGTGTCTCACTCTACCATTAACTACCTTTTACCTACTATACTATACATGCTAGCATTATTATCTATGGTTCTCTTGTTACTCTTCTATTCTCCTGTTTTCTCTTTTTGATGTTGACAAAGGGGGAGATAGATGCTGAGCGTACGGGGGAGCTTTGTTGAGAGATTGCCTTGGTGAGAGATAGATGCCGGATGTACGGGGGAGCCTTTTGAGTCCTTGTCACTTACTACCAAAGCTTTTGAGTATTGGTTTGCCATCATCAAAAAGGGGGAGTTTGTGAATACAAGATTACACTCAAAGATGTTTTTGATTTATGGCAAACTCAAATGAGCATTCAAACAACAAGGAGGAATTTGATCACTCATGAAAGCACAAGGTGATCCACTATGCATATAAGTCGACTCAACACAAGCTGGACATGAAAAATGCAGAAAATCAGCAGTTAGGTCGACCTACTGTCAATCTAGGTCGACCTAAAATGAAGGAAAATCCATATACCTCTGCTAGGTCGACTCACAGACCATTTAGGTCGACTCAAAATGAAGAAATCTTCACATCAGTCTGCTAGGTCGACCTACATGGCAACTAGGTCGACCTAATCTGTGAAAATGTCCCCAGAATGCATCAGAAGAGGATTCTGGTCGACCTACTCCTTCAACAGGTCGACCTAACTGGGAGAAAAATTCTGCAAGCTCTGTTAGGTCGACCTAAGCACTACAAGTGGTCGACCTAACTGATCAAGAAAGTTCAAAAATCAGTTTTTCTTGGTTCTAACTGTTATGCAATCATATATATTGTGCAAGGGTAATTATTCAAGTAACACCAACGACTGAAAGATACACAAACGCTTCTCATCTTCGTTCTTCATCATCTCCAACACAATTACACATAATCATTCTTGCGTTGCGGGTTAGTGATGAGTTCGATAACGTCCATGGAACGGAATTGAAGATTCCTAGTGGGTGAAGGTTTGTGGGGTTTGTTGGTGAATAAAATCTGCGGGTTTTGTCCTCCACGACGGGTGGTTCTTGGGGGTTTTTATCAAGAGGCGTTCATTGAGGATTCGGCTGAGTGTAACGATTGAGGAACGGGGAGTTCAAGGAATCAAGACACTGCAGAAGGGAATCAAAGTGAAGCTCTTGGATAACCTTGATCTGGCTCAAGATTAAGGGGGAAGAAGATTCAAAGGATCGACATAATTGGTTTATCGTTTATCGCTTTGTTATCTTCTTTGTATATACTACTTTCAACATTAATGAAAGATTACCCAATTTCAATTTGGAATTGGGGGCAGACGTAGTCGTAGCGAGGACGATCGACGAACTGCCTAAACAAATATCGTGTTCTTGTCGCTTTTACTTTCTCTTTTACTTTCTGTTCATAATTGGTTATAAGTGTAAAATTGATCAACGATTCGAGTGTTAAAATTGTGAATTAAAGTTCTGCACAAACATCACAATTCACCACAACTTGAATCACTATCAATTTGAACCTATCACCAAGTGTTTGTGTTTTTGCTTAATCCAATCTTACTGCATTGCAAATCAAAGTTGTCAATCTAGAAGTTAATTGGATTTCAGTTGTTAAACGTATTGGTTAGCTATCATATTACTTCACCATCAATTCCACTTACTCTTTGGTTTTGAAACACATACGACCTTTGCAATAGCGGTCCAGAATAGACGCAAGTCGATTCAGAACCGCTTTCGCTCGAGTCTGTAGAAAAATCTGTAAAAACTTAGTGAGATCTATTCACCCCCCCCTCTAGATCTATAGGCCAGCGTCTAACACTCTCCTTCCGGTTTCACGTTCTTGCCTCTTTCTCTTCTCTTGCTCCTTTCACGTGTTCTTCCTTTCTCCCCAAATGGTTCCTTTTTCTTATTTTATGAAAAATAAAATAAATTAACCACAACGTAGTAAAAGGCCTAACTAATTAGCACCCCTCTTTTACTATCACCACACCATAAGCCCAATAGCTCTTACTCCATCATTTTTCAATTAAAAAACTAAATTCCAATTATTTAATTTAAATCCAAATTAAATTAATAAACTGAAATTATGGGTGTTACAGAAGGCCTTGGAGGACCTGGTCGCTTCTTTGCGGGCCGCTTTTGCTCCCGTTGAGGATGAGCCGGAGGTGCTCAAGGGGGTGGTCACTCGTGCTGAGCTCGTTGTCAAGTACCAGGTTGCTCTAGATGAGAGTCTGGCCAGTGTAAAGTTGGGTTTCAAGAATGTTGTGGCTCAACTCAAGGTCCTAAATCTTGAGGTCGACCTTCGCACAGAAGGGAGTAGCTTCATGTATTCGGTGAAGGACAGACAGGTGGTGGGAGAGTCCCTTCAGAATGTTCCCAAGGAGCCTACACTCAAAGTGGTCGCTCAACAGAAGTCTGGTACCGAGGATCAGTCGTCCAAAGACGCCTAGGTCATAGTTACGGAGCAACAACCGCTCGTGTAATTGGTTTTTTTATGTATTTACCTGGGTTGTGTGCCGTAATATTTGTAATCTTCCATTGTTCAGGCACCGCCCATTTATTTTTATATGCGAACAACTCTGGTCCTCATGGCCATTTTATTTTTTGTGCAGCGTCGACCCCGTTTTTTGTAACCTAGTACAATGGTCCGTGTGGCCGTTTTTTATTAATCCGACCTTGGTGGTTGCACTTTTTGATTATACTTGTGTGTGAATGTTTTTTATTCTGTTCCTCGATGATGATAACATATGATTTGTTTATTTCATTAAGTGTTTTGATGTTGTTCGTCGTAGACGCCTCTTGAGGGGACAGCTGGTTGAAATGTTTTGTGAATTGTTTTAGGGGTTCGCTCAAATGTTTTTGTGAATTGACAGTGTTGGAAATGGTCGAACGACCGAGTTTTTTCCGGGAATTGGGAAGAGCTCGGGTCCCTGTTTGTGGCCTGAGTTCCTCGGCGTGAACGACGCTTTGTGATATGGGGGTCCTTCTAGCATGGTACGAAGACAGTAGGGCTCGGTCGAGTGTTCCCCGTTAGGTAGAGGATTTGCTCGTTACAGGAGCATCATCTTGCCTTTTGTCTCATGTTGTGATGCAACGCTTGTACCTGGGCGCTTGTACCTAGTCGGTTCTTCTCGAGCAGTCGTTTGACCGAGCAAGTCGAAAATTTATGGCCTTAGCTGTAATATTGTTTAGTTTTTTCGACGTTCCATGGTCAAGCGAGTTCTTTCCCGTCTAGACGTTCGAGGTAGTAGGCCCTATTCTCCATTTTTGCTCGGACTCGGTATGTGCCTTCCCAGTTTGCCGCGAGTTTTCCTTCGCGGGAGTCTTTGTGGTTTCTTTTCAGAATGAGGCTGCCGACCTTAAAGTCTCTTTGTATGACTCTGGCATCGTGCCTTATGGCTATTTTTTGAGCAAGGCCACTCCAAGGGATGCCCCCGACCGGACTTCTTCGATCAGATCGAGTTCATCTCTTAGGGCCTCATTGTTATCTTGCGTATCCATGGGAGCTTCTGTTCGTCTTAATGGTATGTCTATTTTGACGAGGATCACCACCTCATTTCCATATGCTAGTCGGAACGGGGTTTCTCCGGTTGTTGAGTGAGGTTTTTGAAGCAACTAGAAAACTCATCGAAACAAAACAATGAAGTCGCCATCGAACATATATTTATCATATGCTAAGGAATGGAAAATATCGAAGAAAACCAAACAAACAAGCACAGGTCTCAGAAAATTGGTAAGGGAGTCGATTGCGCAAGGGGAAGGTACTAGCACCCCTCACGCCTGTGGTACTCCATAGTATCCACTTTTGCTAATTTATAATCTAAGGCTGTGTGTGTGTATCATGCAATGTGCTAAGGGAAACATGCAATGGAAGGATAAACAGATAACAGGAACATGCAAATAGAAGGCAGTCAAGATAAGAGAAAAGTCGAACAAAACAACAAAACAAAAGAAAAGTTCGCTCTCTAGGGTGTTCGTACCCTGTGCCTACGTAGCTCCAACGTGCAATGGAGAAATCAGAGCGCCGTAGTTCGGCCCAAAAGTTTCTGTTTCTATCTCAATTCACGTCTCCTAGAGAAACGGAACTGAGCACCCTAAGGGAGCATGCAAACAAGGAGCATCACAAAGATCCTAGCAAACATGGCATGTGAACATGCATCACAAATAAGAACAGGCGAACACGCATTGCAAATATATCATACGAACAGGCATCGCAGATAGAAAGACAAACATGTAACAGGCGTACACGAATGTGAGTGTGTGAACAGGCATCATAAGTGATATCATACTAACAGGCATAGCAGATAAATGACATACACGTAACAAGCATACATGCATGGCAAACATGTAACAGGCATACACGTCAAATGTGAACAAGTATCACGAATAAAAATGTGAACCGGCATCGCAAACAACATGTAACAGGCATACACGTGCAAGTGTGTGAACAAGAATCACAAAGATATCATACGAACAGGCATCGCAGATAAGAAGATAGTGAACAAGCATCACAAAGATATCGTACTAACAGGCATAACAGATACAAAGATAGTGAACAAGCATCACAACCATATGGCATACGATCGAGCTCCGCTCGATAATCAAACAAACTACCGTAGTAGTGATCAAAACAAATGCACAATAATGGCACACAAACGAGCTCCGCTCATAAAGAAAACAAGACCACCGACGCAGGCCGAGTGGTAGAAAAGCGGTCCCGCCATAGCCAAGGGGAGCGAATCACCCGAGTCAACCAAGCATTAGACCTCGCGAAAATGATCGGGCCATAGACAAGAGGAGCGCATCCCTCTCAGCAACCAAGCCGTTACAGATCTAAAAGGAAAACGGTGTGTGCGTACACCGAGCATCAACGTCGAGCGACGTGAGCTATAGAAAGTGCGGGGTTTGGCTACTAAACACTTTTCGCTTGCCTTGTACAGGTCTTTTGACTCGATGATCTTTGGCACATGTTCAGAGCTCGGAACTTGCAAAAGCTGAGCATAGGAACGACACGAACTAAAAGTTGCGGGGGTTGATTGCTAACCCTTTCCGCTTTCCTTCTTGAGGACTTACAATGGCCTTTGTTAGGACTTCTTGCAAGCACAAACATAAACACACCAACAAAAACAGAGCCTCTTTCGAGGGCTTGGCCAGATGAATGCCTAGGTCCTACTTCTCATGTTAAGAATGATGCTGCATGTCTACCCTGCTTCTCATGGCATCATATGGTGCGCGAAAGAGTAAAAGGGACAAGGAGGCAATACCGAACGGATAGCAAATCCGTAATGAGCTAGCAACGCAAGCATAACTACGAAACCCAGAGAACGCGTGCACGAGCTAACATCAAGCAACGAAAGCATCAGAAATCTGACAGACGACATAAGCATCATCAAAGTGCAAAGACAACACGAAAATAAATCGCGCGTCAATTTGGAACGTGTATCGGCACATCCGAATAATACACCTGCAAGAAAAAGTCGCAACAGGCAAGCAACAACAAACATATATGAATCGTGACTCGCACAGGGAGACGAACGAAAAGCAATCAGGAGAATAATGCCGTGTCCCACAAATAAAGCGGGACACAAATCCAAGCGCATCCATCAGAAATCGTACTCAAAGTTCCTCGCACAAGTTAACACACATATTAGAAATAACAAGAAAACGCGAACAAAGTCGCACAATTGCATTATGAAACGAAATGAGAAACAAAATTCGTAAATAAACAAGACTAGCACGCAAAATTATAGAAACAAAAATCTAATTGAATTCTAAAATAAAATCTAACTAGAATATTGTTTTTTTATGGCATTTCCTCTAAGAATTAGAACTAACTATGTAACAAAACAATTAAATTCTAACAAGCAAAAGGTATCACATGTTTTTATTATTTTTTTATCATTATGCCAAAAAAAATCTAATTTCATACATTTTTCAATGCTAAAAAGTAATGGACAACAAACTAGTTAAAAAAACTAAATCTAATATGAATTTTATACATACAGGGGTTTAAAACTGAAATAAGGTGCAAACTAGCAGTTTGGACGCAAGGCCTAGTCAGAGTTGGACCAAGGAGTGTTTTTGTCACAGTTTTCTATATGTCAAAAATGAGAGTGGAGCTATGGGCTATGAGGGGGTGAGTTGCAGCAATTCGTGACAGGCCCAAATGGTCATTTGGTTCATCTTTTAATCCAATCCCAATACAGATTTGTTTCACTACACTTCAAACTACTAACCAATAATTCAGATTTATTGACAATTAAACTCAATTAAAGTCGACACTAATATCAATTAATGCGTTAATTCAAAGTTAATATCCAAATTCTTAATAAGCCAAAAGAGGATTAGGTTAACTAACGTGATACTCAACTCTTCTTCTTTCACAACGGCGCGACGACCAATCCTCTCCGAGCAGCTACCGCCGATGAACTCCTCTGCCACCTGAACCACTCAAATGAAACAACATCGTCTATCAACGCTCTCAATCTCCTCTTTTGATTCGTATTCTCCATCTTCTAATTTCTTCTTCCGAGTCTGTTTTTGTGCGTGGATCCGTTTTGTTGTTCTTGCACCTTACTAAAGATTCACGGAGTTTGGCGAGACGATTGAATGTCTAGAGATGACGAAGATTGTAGGTTGACAATGATGAGATCGATGTTGATGCATTGACGTTTGCGGACGTAGATTTCAGAACGATGAAGATTGAAGAGGATTCGATGATGATAACCGAACCATGAGAGAAAGAGAGTTGCTATGGTGATTGGAGCGTCAACGCGAGGTGAATTAGATGGTGAGTTACGATTCATGGTGAAGAGTAGTGCGTTGAAAGTGATGATTCTGTTATTCAAGATGAAGATTCGAGAGAGAATTGAAGAGGATGAATCGGTAATTCAAGATGAAGATTGAAGAGGTTTTTCTGTTAGGTCGTGATGATTGAAGGGAGCGTTGAAGTTGAAGTTCTATGGAGTTTTGTTGATGGTTGATGATTATGTGCCGAGAAGGTTGTGAAGGTGATTCAATGAAGATGAAGGTTCATGGATGAATGAAGGTTCTCGAATTGTCCAAGTTCGAGAGGTTGTTGGAGAATCGTTCTTGAAGATGAATTGGAGAGAGAGGATTGAAAAAGTTTGTTACGTATTCAATTATGAGTGTAGCAACCTACCCTAAAATTAAAGATTTAGAGTCGCCACCTATTCTACCAGGGCGAATAGGAAACCCTACGCAGTTAAGAGATCGGGGTAAGATTATTATAATCAGGTCGAGGGAAGGTGTTAGGCACCCTCAACCCTTTCCTAAGGTTTTGAGTTAAAGCAAAGATTTATGACTAAATTTATTAAGGTTAATAGCTAAGGAAATGAAAAGGGTGAACGGTAAGATTCGAACCTGATTAGAATTTTGAAGAAGGGGGACTCGCCTTGTTGCCAAGTGCCTACATATCTCCTTAGGGAGAATCAGAGACAACGTAGTTCGGGCACAGGGTTGTACGCCTTTGAATTTGATATGATATGGTTTGAAGGCTTTTTGAATGGCCTATCATAGTTTTGAATTTGTGATTTGAAAGGCATTTTTAATTGCCTGATTGAAGGGATGAAAATCCGTAGTTTTGGATGAGTGTTTTAAGATTTGGGCGTACAACCCTGATTTAATATGTTTTCGTTAGGTGCAATGATCAATAGATTTGACCATTAAGTTAACGAATTATATGATGTATTGTTGGCAATTCTGACCGATAGATTCAGTCGTCACGAGCAGCAAATAAAGTATTTTAATCTTGTATAATTAAATTAAAAGTTTCACCATTATCTCTCATAACCAATAGATTTGGTTATTACATGATAATGAATTTCAATATTTATGTTTTATTATTTTATCTCTCGCCAATGCGACTAATAGATTTAGTCGGATCGAGGAGAGAATTAGCCAGGAATTAGTGCCTTTGCCAAGTGGCCAATGGGATTGGGCAAGCTCTAATGTATTGATAACCTATCTAGGGTTTTTGTGATTTTTAATATTAATTAAAATTAATTACATCGAGTAATCAAAATAATCGGGAGAATAAATCCTAAAAACCTAATATAGCCCTAATCCTAATTTTAATCCAAATCCTAATTATATTTCTAATCCTAATTAAATAAATAAATAAAATCCCATGTAAATAATTATTATTTGATCTAAATAATAAATAAATAAAACAAATGAATAAATAAAAAAATAAGAATTGTATAGAACCTGGTAATAATCCCATATGAGTAATCCTTGAGTATCCATGGTGGAAGTGCAGCTTCTGTATGTTAGATCAGAATTATTGGAGATCCAGTGGTAAGAGGACGAAGGTGCATCGTATGCATACAGCGGCTGGCCACATGGGATCAGCGGATAAGAATATGCAAGAAAAATACTTGCACACTACCAGGGATCGAACCCTGGTTTTAAAGGGTAGCAAACACTTCATATGGCCAAGTGAGCTGTCTCTATTACTTGTCAAAATATGTACTTAATTATATTTATATAAAGACAAAAAAAGTAAACGGAAAAGTCCAACAGAATTGGTGCGTGGGACCCTCAGCCAATCGTCTGGCCAATCGCGTGTGAGGGAGGTATTTGACCTATTGACCGTCCAATAGGGTTGCTGTACGCATGAGGAGAGAGGGATGAATTTTTGATTGGCCAATAAGGAACGCTGAAAACGCCACGCTTGCAAGCCCAAAATCCTGAAATGCCCTGCCGCCGCCGGAACAGTAGATCCACCTTCTTCCCCGATTGCCTCACGATTCCACCTGCAAAAACAACGTAAATAAAACCCAGAGGAGGACCCTACCCCCTATTTCGAGGGCTGCAAGTCCAATGGTGCAGTCCTTTTGACCTGCAGATCGCTGTATCGTGAGATATAGAGAAGATGATAAAACTCGGGCATCCATGGATAAGATCCATTCTTGTGTGCAAACCAACATGTAATGGTCCAGGCCTGTTCTATATTACCCCAAGAACTCATTGATATCGTTAGATCAGATTAAAACACATGAAATAATGAAATACGGAAAACCAAAGTACAAGTGAAAAAGCCTAATCGTGATATGTCATGTTCAGGCGCTTCTGGGCATGGTTCTTGACTCCTTCTCACTCTCTTGATCTTCAGGAATCAAATGCAATGGTTAGAATCAATTAACTCTTGCTGGAAAAAATTCTTTTGCATGCCCTAAAATTCTTCCTTTTTTTGGAGGCTTAGACTAGGGCTTGTGAACTAAATTTTCGTCCTCCCCTAGTTACTGAATGTTTTAGAATATATATGGACCAATTAGGGTTGGAAATATGAGAGAAATCCTTGATTGTCTTGAGAAAATATTTGTTTGAGAAAATCATGCAAAACATGCTATTTTTATTCAAATTATATTTTTTCTGTTTCCACGAAATCCCTTGATTTATTCTCAAAATACTCCTCCAAATTTGATAGTAACAAGATCTCATTCCAATCTTTAATCATTTTCATCATTTATTTAGTTTAAATTGATTTTTATGAATAAAAATCCAATATAATAAAAATAAATAAGTAAAAAAGATACTGATAGAATTATGGGCTCATTATGCACTCATGACCATGTTTAGAAACTCAAACCTAGACCCATTAGTCAAAATAAGTGATTTTGCTCAAATTGACTTTTGTGTATTTCTCCAAAATCGACCAACTTCTAAGCCTTGTATCTCCTTTAATTTTAATCATATGAATGCATTCTAGGACTTTTTAGAAAGCTCCAAGAGTCCTCTAAATGACCTTTTTGGTTTCATCTTGATTGGACCTTCCATTATCAAGTTATGAGCTTTGACCCAAAAGGTGTTTTTGTTGACCTTTTTTGAGGACCTATAATGTTTTGCACCATATCTCCCAAATGAAGCATTTCTGGCCTTGGCTTGTGAGAGACAAAGTTGTAGAGAATTCAATTTCCTTCAAAATAGGCTTTGGTTGGGAAATTTTGATACTCCATGTGAAAGTTATGACCAGTCAAAGTTGAGTTGACTTTTCCTATAAAAAACCCTTAATTTGAACCTTTGCTTTGTTCATTTCTGAGCCTTTATTAACAGATCGTGATCAAACTTTGATCAAATGATGGATGTCACCTCAAATACTTGATGTTTACCAAAAGTCAGGAGTTTTGACTGTACTTTGACCATAGTTGACTTTTAGGTCAAACTAGTCGACTGTGGATCACCTGAGCCATTGAGTGAGCAATCCTTGGAATAGAAGCTTGATAATTGACATGGAGATACCTTTAGACGTATGAGACACCTTGAGATCTATTTGAGGCCTTAGAGATTCAAACTCTTTTGATAAAGTACAAACCCTAATTTAAGAGGCCCTCGATTAGGAGAATGCTGCTTTGAATAGTCCCTTGAAGAGGGCAAATTTTGGGGTATGCAGCTGCCCCTGTTCAATCTTCTTAAACCTGAAGAGTTAGATTGGCACGTCTGTCTATCGTGATCTAAAGGTAGAAGATAATTGGACACTAAAATGCCCTGAAATTTGCATTTGTCGGAAAAAAGCTCCGTGGGAGATGGGTTTAAAGATGCCACCCAAGATAAATACCATTTTTCAGAATGTGAAGCAAATGCTTTTGGAAGGAACCAGGTGCTTTGATTGTAGCATGGCCTGAAAAGGCAACCTGAATGTTATGCAATGTTATGATGCATGCGATGTATGATACAATGAGCTTCCCAAAATACATGAGAGCAACGTATGTATATGCATTATGTATGAATGAGGTATGTTAATTGAATGATGCATGATTGTTAGTTATGTTAGTTGAAGTACGTCAGTAAGTTTGGAAAATAAAACCTTATTTGTTATTGATGAAATTCTGAAGAAGATCACTGCCGAGGGACTAATGTGATAAACCCAATTGAAGAACCCTTTAAAAAACCTTGTGATCAGGGGAAATAAATTCCTATTTGCTTCCGGAGATGATATTAATTAGTGAGAAGATTTGAAGGAGATCACTACCAAGGGACTAACGTGATGAATAAACCCAGCTAGCAATAGCGAAGGTTCGCTGTTTGCTGTGTAGAAGATAGTTACTCGCTATAGTTCTAGCAAGGTTTTGCAGTTTGTAGGTAACCCACTTACTATAGTTCTAGTAAGTCGTCGTAGTTGGTATACCCACTCACTATCGTAGTTTCAGTAAGTTTATCGTAGATGGTGTGGCCCACTTACCATAGCTCTGGTAAGTCGTCGCGATCGGTCACACCTACTTCCTATCGTAGTTGGAGTAAGCTTATCGTAGATGGTAGGGCCCACTTACTATAGTTCTAGTAAGTCGTCGCGGTCGGCCGTACCTGCTTACTATCGTAGTTTCAACAAGTTTATCGTAGCTGGTGTGGCCCACTTACTATAGCTCTAGTAAGTCGTCGCAGTTAGCCATACCTACTTGCTATCGTAGTTGGGAGTAAGCTTATCGTAGATGGTAGGACCCACTTACTATAGTTCTAGTAAGTCGTCGCTGTCGGCCATACCTGCTTACTATCGTAGTTTGATTAATCCTAAAAGGATCACTTGCCATAGCTCTAGCAAGCTCACCTGGACCAATGGGATCCACTTGCCCCGGTGCGGACAAGTTTACCTGCATAGAAGATTGTTTGCTAAAGTTCTAGCACGCTTGCCTGCATGAAAAAGATTCACTTGTTTGGAGACTCATGACTCGAGGGTCAGAGAAAATAGCATGCCAAATATTCACGACTCGAGGGTCGGAAAGGAAACGATATGTTTAGAAACTCACGACTCGAGGGTCGGAAAACACACCTGCCACAACACGAGGGTTGGAAAGTCACGACATGTGGGTCGGAAAATACACCTATTACAACACGAGGGTTGGAAACACACGACACGTGGGTCGGAAAATACACCTACCACAACACGAGGGTTGGAAACTCACGACACGTGGGTCGGAAAATACACCTATCACAACACGAGGGTTGGAAACTCACGACACGTGGGTCGGAAAATACACCTATCACAACACGAGGGTTGGAAACTCACGACACGTGGGTCGAAAACTGGGCTTTTGTTGTAAGTGAATGCCTAGATGATATGTATATGCTGATGCGTATGTATATGTTTTATGAGTGAAATGAACAGCAAGGTCACTATCATCGGTAAGGTTACCGGGATACATCAATCCGGTGACTGGGAATAAACCAACAGCAAGGTTACTGTCATCAGTAGGGTTACCGGGATACGTCAATCAGGTGATTGGAAATAAACAAACGATAAGGTTACTGTCATCGGTAAGGTTACCGAGATACGTCAATCAGGTGATTGGGAATAAACCAACAACAAGCTTACTGTCATCGGTAAGGTTACCCAGAAGTAGGTGGACAATGTGGTTTAGCACCAGAGTAATGACTTGGATGTTTTGATGTATGGGATAATGCTTATGCTCATGCATATGTTGATTGATGTAATGAGTGGAACGAAATAATGTCTTCTATAAGACTACCTGAAAAGGTTTCCGGAATGGATATGAATATTTGTCTTAAAGAAGACTACCTGAAAAGGTTCTTAGAAAGGATAAAATTTGTCTTAAAGAAGACCACCTGGAAAGGCTGAAAGATGTCTTAAAAAGACTACCTAAAAAGGTTCTTAGCAAAGGATGACAATTTATCTTAGAAAAGACTACCTAGAAAGGTTCTTAGAATGTCTTAAAGAAGACTACCTGAAGAGGTTCTTGAAAAGGATGACAATTTGTCTTAAAGAAGACTGCCTGAAGAGGTTCCTAGAAAGGATGATGAATGTCTTAGAAAAGACCACCTAGAAAGGCTCTTAGAAAAAGAATGTCTTAAAGACTACCTGAAGGTTCATGGAAATGACGATGATTTGTCTTAAAGAAGACTTCCTAAAAAGGTGGGGTTTGATGTATCAACCAATGTATGTAATGCATGACTTATATGTATTTGCATGATGCCCCAATGATAGGTTAATGTATGTAATGCATGACTTATATGTATTTGCATGATGCCCCAATGATAAGTTGTTGATAACCAAAGCGTATATAGTTCGCTAATGTTGTAAGGTTGTTGGATGCTAGCGCGATTTCCCAATACCTGTTTTGTTTGAACTTTGAAGATCGTAGTTAGGAGGAAGATTTGTTCGAGGTTGTAAAGTGTGAGGATGCCTTTTCCTTTTGCTGTGTGTCTTATGGATTTGATATCCATTGCCCCAATATTTTCGTGGGAAAAGATGCTTATGATCTCCAAGATATGAAGGAAGTGCCCCGGGAAATAACCTTGTCATATGTTTTGATGTTTAGATTGAAGGGTATGCCCTTGATCTCCAGGATATGGAGGGTTATCCATAGTGTTCTATCCTTTCGGTTTAAATTCTTCCCATGTTTGACATGCCCCTGATTGCTTCGAGATGTGACCTAGGTCGATTGAACCTTAGGGTGAATGCCCCTAGTTAATAGGATCTTTGATTGTATGCCCCTGTAATTCTTAAAATTTCGCCCCTGCTTAGGAAAACCCTCTAGACGTGGTTCCCCCATTCAAGAGTCTTTATTAGAAATGATCACTTTTGATTAAACCAATTTCGAGATCTCCTTGAGTGCTAAGTGTTTGTTCGTAGATGACGTTGTACCCTTCGAGAAGTAACTCCAGTGCAATGTGTATGCAAGTTTTGGAATCGAAGTCCGTTATGAATTAGGACTGGATGATTAGTAACAAATGTTTGAAGAAGCGTAGTGATTTGAAATATTTTTAACAAACCTAGGAGTCAGTGTAACAAAATCCTGCTTAACATGCTTTCGTAGTTAACCTTGCCTCAATTAGGACTTTTGAATGTTGTAACTTGGCTTGGTTCATGGTTTAAGAAACAACGGATATAAGGCTCAAAATTTATTTAGCCCACCCCTTTCTCTTTGATGTTCTCCAAATCCTAAAAATTTGCCTAATCCAATGAGCGTGCTTTGTATGTAAGAGAATCGTTTTAGTTCTTATGTTGAGCAGAAGCCTTAGTAGAGATCCAAGCACCGATGAAAAATGTTGGTGAGATCCAAGCATTGCTGAGAAGCTTCGATAATTTAGTAGTCACAAGTTTATTCTTTGTATTTAGCCTTTGTTTTTTTTATCCCTTATTTTTGCATGAACCAATCCCTTTAGGTTTGATTCATCGGGATGCCCTAATTTTTGCCTAAGTCATTTGTTTTCTTTTATGGAGTTTTCCGTCTTGACTTAGCGGGCGCTTTCCTCCCTTTTTTTTTTAATGCTCCTTTTGAAATATTGATCCTTGGATATTGAATGTTGTGACTGCCATGTTTGACTTTGATTTGTAAGCTTCGATTTTGATACTTCCTCGATCTTGAATGATGTATTGAGGAAGAAGATGTTGTGAATGTTATCTTCATTGCTTCCTCAATCTTGGATGAATGCGAGGAAGAAGATATGCTTGAACCTTGCTTGATCCTTATGCGTGAACCCTTTCTTGGACTGACTTCTCTTGACGACCAAAACACACCATTGAATTAATCGAAATCTACCCTGCCCCTGGTTGACATCAAGGTTTATTTGAAAAGTAGAAACAAACTCTAACTCCTGGCTCGAGGGGGTGACGAGGGATTAACATCCTTATTTCTCCACTATTTAGGAATTGAAATAATGCCTGTACATCGTTGGTTCAGTCTTACCTTGAAAGCATACGTTTAGCGGGATTTAGTTATTTGCATTCGTCATTCTCCCTTAAGTTTGTTAATAATCCTAAATTTGAGATTGAAAATAGAATAGAAGTGTGCGAGTGGAAAGTCGTAGTAATGAGCGAATGAATCGACTCCAAAACCTGCATGGTCATCCCATTAGAATTGTTAATCCGAAGGTACAACTTTTATCTTGAGTAACACTTAGCGATCATAGAGGTTGATTTCGACATGATAAACACCCATTAATCTTAGGGACAATCTCCTTTGTAAATCCATTGACCATGTTTTATTTAGTTCCTAGACTTGTAGAAGTAAAGGGTAACCTCGAATTCTCCTTGGGCACGTCAAACGTGTCGGGAATAAATTTGGTTAGCGGTGGGTTTTCGTCGTATCGGAACTTCATGAGTTTCCTTTGACTGAACCTCTTTTGCCTTTTCTAAGGATAGTATCACACCGTTTGCAACCTTCAGTGTTTATAGATTGATAGAAAACACCTATGACCCTTTTGTCCATTGGTGGGAGAGTTAACATATGTCGCCTTCCCTCCATCGTAGTTGCGCATCTTCGTTCAGGATATTGCCCCAGTTGGACAAACCCTTGCCCCTCAAGTTATCGTTGAGCGTCTTTATAAGTTTTTTTATGTTCTAAGATGAACCCCTTTATGACTAGATACCCCTTAAGTGTATCTATGAGGGAACTTCTTTGTTGAACTAATCCTTGCTCGACGATAAACTTTGCTGTATTTATGATCCTGTTATGACAAGGCATGGACATGCGGCTGGCATGGTGAAAGACATCCTCTTTTCCTTAGTAAGACTAAGATCATTCTCAATAATTTATCCTCCTTTATCCATATTCTATGATCCTTTTTCTTTGTGAGTCTCAGGAAATCGGCTAGAGCGGTAGGTGTGGATGCATGTGAAGATAGAAATGCAAATGTAGATGCAAATGTATGACTGCATGAAAATGCGAATGCATGGGTATGCGAGACTCCTTGTATTATAACTCCGTGTATGCAATGCAGACGTGTGACGTATAATCCTAGGGATAGCCTTAAAGGCGACATTAGACCCTCGTGAAATCCTTTCAAGATAGATGTTATGACACGCCAATGGAAATCCCTTAGATTAGGGAGCATGCAGAAGGTAGCGACTGGTGACTGTTCAAGACAGTCACCAAATCTCATGGCCATCGAGAGGCCGTTCGACGTGTACCAATGAAGTTGTCCCTCGTGGGGAGGTTCTCTATGTGGAACACAACCTATCTGAGGATGATATTGGCCAAAGTGAAATCCCTACAGGCTAGGGATGGACGATGTATAAATGAAAATCCAAACCCTACAAGTTAGGGGGTGCGCGGAAGTAAGCACGAAGTGACCGTTCAGGACAGTCACTAGGTCTCATGGCCATCGAGAGGCCAATCGACGTATGCTAATGAAGATGCCCTTCAGTGGAAGGACGCGTCGTTGTAAAAAAACATATGGACATAAAAGAAAATCCCTACAGGCTAGGGAGTACGTAGGAGCAAGCACGGGGTGACCGTTCAAGACAATCACTGGATCTCATGGCCGTCGAGAGGCCAATTGACGTATGCTAACGAAGATGTCCTTCGTACGAAGGATGCGATTTTGGAAATAGAATCCCTACAGGCTAGGGAATGCATAGATGTAAGCACGTGGTGACCGTTCAGGACAGTCACTAGATCTCATGGCCATCGAGAGGCCAATCGACGTGCGTAAACGAAGATGTCCTTCGTGGGAAGGACACGTAGTTGTAAAAAATACAAAGATATAAAAGGAAACTCCCTACAGGCTAGGGAGTGCGTAGATGCAGGCGCGGAGTGACCGTTCATGACAGTCACTAGGTCTCATGGCCATCGGGAGGCCAATCAACGTGCATAAATGTAGATGTCCTTCGTGGGAAGGACATGGTCTTGGAAATAGAGTCCCTGTAGGCCAGGGGACGCGTAGGAATACCTGCAAAATTAAAACGCAAGACATTCGCAGTATATGGATTGCACACATATAATAAGCACATAAACACATAAGCCCTAGGTTCATAGGTTCGACGTAGCGGCTTAGGGTGCCTACCATTCCCATTGGTATGTTCTAGAAGGTCTCATGGGGTCGTTCGTAGCCGCCGAGACTTTTTGTCTCTTTGGATTTTAGAACAACTCATTTATGCATGAGGTTCGAGTTTTAGGGGTAGGTTCCCGGAGAGATCAGCTAAATACCAAGTCCTGCCCTCAACAAAGTCAAGCTTCATATCTGACATTTACGGATATTCAACCCACTCTGAGTGGAATTATAATAAGACTCGTAGGCGATTTAATTCCCCTTTGGTCTTAAATATAATTCCCACGCTTAGGTTTTAACACAATTTTATATATCCCAAAAGGTGCAATAAAATAGCAAATATTCACATAAACAAATATTTAACTAAATTGCTGTAAATACATGAACTTATAAATAAGTAAATAAATAAATAAAATAATATTTAAATATTTAAAAACTAACCTCAAAATCCGGCTGGCTGTAATTCAAAAATGCAGCAAAGACAGCAAATCTTTAAATAAACATATATTTATTTTAAACAGATGTAAATAGATCAAATTATGGATAAATAAATAAAAAAATAAAAATTTACATATTTATAAAAATAAATAAACCCTAAAATGACGAATTAGCCAAACCCTAAAAAAAGTTTGCCAAAAACCTAAACCCTACTAACACCTATAGGAGCATAATAATTTATAGTTTTGTTATCACTAGTCCCCAGCAGAGTCGCCAGCTGTAGCAACCTGCCCTAAAATTAAAGATTTAGAGTCGCCACCTATTCTACCAGGGAGAATAGGAAACTCTACGCAGTTAAAAGATCGGGGTAAGATTATTATAATCTGGTCGAGGGAAGGTGTTAGGCACCCTCAACCCTTTCCTAAGGTTTTGAGTTAAAGCAAAGATTTATGACTAAATTTATTAAGGTTAATAGCTAAGGAAATGAAAAGGGTGAACGACAAGATTCGAACCTGATTATAATTTTGAAGAAGGGGGACTCGCCTTGTTGCCAAGTGCCTACGTATCTCCTTAGGGAGAATCAGAGTCAACGTAGTTTGGGAACAGGGTTGTACGCCTTTGAATTTGATATGATATGGTTTGAAGGCTTTTTGAATGGCCTATCGTAGTTTTGAATTTGTGATTTGAAAGGCATTTTGAATTGCCTGATCGAAGGGATGAAAATCCGTAGTTTTGGATGAGTGTTTTAAGATTTGGGCGTACAAACCTGATTTAATATGTTTTCGTTAGGTGCGATGATCAATAGATTTGACCATTATAGTTAACGAATTATATGATGTATTGCTGGCCATTCTGACCGATAGATTCAGTCGTCACGAGCAGCAAATAAAGTATTTTAATCTTGTATAATTAAATTAAAAGTTTCACCATTATCTCTCATAACCAATAGATTTGGTTATTACATGATAATGAATTTCAATATTTATGTTTTATTATTTTATCTCTCGCCAATGCGACTAATAGATTTAGTCGGATCGAGGAGAGAATTAGCCAAGAATTAGTGCCTTTGCCAAGTGGCCAATGGGATTGGGCAAGCTCTAATGTATTGATAACCTATATAGGGTTTTTGTGATTTTTAATATTAATTAAAATTAATTACATCGAGTAATCAAAATAATCGGGAGAATAAATCCTAAAAACCTAATATAGCCCTAATCCTAATTTTAATCCAAATCCTAATTATATTTCTAATCCTAATTAAATAAATAAAATCCCATGTAAATAATTATTATTTGTTCTAAATAATAAATAAATAAAACAAATGAATAAATAAAAAATAAGAATTGTATAGAACCTGGTAATAATCCCATATGAGTAATCCTTGAGTATCCATGGTGGAAGTGCAACTTCTGTATGTTAGATCAGAATTATTGGAGATCCAGTGGTAAGAGGACGAAGGTGCATCGTATGCATACAGCGGCTGGCCACATGGGATCAGCGGATAAGAATATGCAAGAAAAATACTTGCACACTACCAGGGATCGAACCCTGGTTTTAAAGGGTAGCAAACACTTCATATGGCCAAGTGAGTTGTCTCTATTACTTGTCAAAATATGTACTTAATTACATTTATATAAAGACAAAAAAAGTAAACGGAAAAGTTCAACAGAATTGGCGCGTGGGACCCTCAGCCAATCGTCTGGCCAATCGCGTGTGAGGGAGGTATTTGACCTATTGACCGTCCAATAGGGTTGTTGCACGAATGAGGAGAGAGGGATGTGAAGGATAGAAAAACACTTAGAAAGGGGGGGTTTGAATAAGTGTAGTCTAAAAACTTGAACGATAAAAACAATATGCACAGTTATTTTTATCCTGGTTCGTTGTTAACTAAACTACTCCAGTCCACCCCCACGGAGTGATTTACCTCACCTGCGGATTTAATCCACTAATCGCAACAGATTACAATGGTTTTCCACTTAGTCCGCGACTAAGTCTTCTGGAGTATCCTGATCACAACCTGATCACTCCAGGAACAAATGCTTAGACACAAGCTAAGACTTTCTTAGAGTATCCTGACCACCACGTGATCACTCTAATTACAACTGCTTAGACACAAGCTAAGACTTCCTAGAGTATCCTGATCAACACTTGATCACTCTAGTTACTTACAAATTAATGTAATCAATTAATAGTATTACAAATGCTTCTGAAAAGCTATAATCACAACAGTGATATTTCTCTTAACGTTTAAGCTTAATCTCACTAATATATTACAACAGCAATGTAGTGAGCTTTGATGAAGATGAAGTTTCTGAGCTTTGAGTTTGAACAACGTTTCAACAATTTAATTGTTAGCAAATCGTCAACCTTGCTTCTCATCAGAACTTCATATATATATAGGCGTTTGAGAAGATGACCGTTGGGCGCATTTAATGCTTTGCGTATTCCGTACAGCATTGCATTTAATGTTTCACGCTTTTGTCAACTACCTCGAGCCTTGTTCACGCTGTGTCTACTGATGTTGCCTTTAATAGCTTCCAACGTTCCTTTTGTCAGTCAGCGTAGCCTGCCACTTGTACTTTCTTCTGATCTGATGTTTGAGAATACAACGTTTGAAAATCATCAGAGTCAAACAGCTTGGTGCATAGCATCTTCTTGTCTTCTGACCTTGAAGTGCTTCTGAGCGTGATACCATGAGAACTTCAGTGCTTCTGCTTCTGATCTCAAGTTCTTCTGATGCTTCCATAGACCCATGTTCTAATTCTGCCTTGACCATCTTCTGATGTCTTGCCAGACCATGTTTTGATGTTGCATGCTGAACCTTCTGAGACAAAGCTTCTGAGCGCTGATTGGTGCATACTCTTTATATATTTCCTGAAAGGGAAATTGCAATGTATTAGAGTACCACATTATCTCACACAAAATTCATATCCTTGTTATCATCAAAACTAAGAATATTGATCAGAACAAATCTTGTTCTAACAATCTCCCCCTTTTTGATGATGACAAAAACATATATAAATGATATGAATTTGCGATCAGAAAGAGCAGACGGCTAAAGACAAATTACACAACTATAGCATAAGCATGTGAATATGTCTCCCCCTGAGATTAACAATCTCCCCCTAAGATGAATAATCTCCCCCTGAAATAAATACTCGAAGAACTTTAATAATAAAAGACTTCCCTGATTATTTCGGTAGAGACGATCACATAAGCTTCTGTCTTCTGATAATTCATAGCTTCTGACTTCTGCTTCCATTGGACAGCTTCAGAACTTGAATTTCTTTAGATCCCTAGAACACTCACAGCTTCTGATTCCTGCTTCCATTTAGGACAGCTTCAGAACTTGAATTTCTTTGATCTTCAGAACATTCACAGCTTCTGATTCCTGCTTCCATTTAGGACAGCTTCAGAACTTGAATTTCTTTGATCTTCAGAACATTCACAGCTTCTGATTCATGCTTCCATTTAGGACAGCTTCAGAACTTGAGTTTTCTGGATCTTTAGAACATTCACAGCTTCTAATTTCTGCTTCCCTCAGATAGTTTCAGAGCTTTGAATTTCTTCTTACATCACTTCATGCTAGATTGTATCAGAACATTGTTGAATGTACCAGAGCATCATCAGAGCATCTCTACATCCTGAAATGTTACAGAACAAAACTAAACGACAAAAGTCAGCATGAACGAGTTAGAACATAAAATGTGTATCAGAACACAAAATATGTATCAGAGCCATATAAGCCATATAGAATATATCAGATCCAATAGACAATGTATCAGAGCAAATAGACAATGATTTGGATCATATTCTATTATCAGAATTTCTGATCATTCTTCCTTCTTGCTTCTGATTCTGAAGCTTCCTAGCACTCAGCTTGCTTCAAGAATCCAAGAGCTATTTCATATCATTCTTCCTTCTTGCTTCTGATTCTGAAGCTTCCTAGCACTCAGCTTGCTTCAAGAATCCAAGAGCTTGATTCATTTTGTTGCTTCTTATGTTGATCTTGAATCTTTGATTCCTGCAACAACACAACTTAAAAACATAGAACTTTGCAAGTTCTGTTAGTAAAGCAACTGATTAAATCAAATCATTTGCAAGTTCTGTTAGTAAAGCAACTGATTAAATCAAATCATTTATCACATATTTCTCCCCCTTTTTGTCATATCATCAAAAACATAAAAGATTCAGATAAAAAACAAAAAGAAACACACGGAAGAAAAAGGATGATTTTCATTGAAGTTCAAACAGACAAGTACAGAAGTACACAAAGAGAAGGAAGACAAGATGCACAAAACAGATGCAGCAAAAGCAAAAACAAAACAACAAAGACTCAATCTAAGACGACCCTAGCCTTGACAAGATCTTGGCCAGCATCTCTTGAACCCCATTGTTGTGCTCATTCTGCTTCTCTATGAAAGCTCTAAACTCAGCATTGACTGAGCTTTGCTCTTCCTGGTTCTTCTGAAGAACTTCCAGAGTCCTTGCAAGATGGGAAGGTTCATCAGAAGAAGCTTCACAGCTTCTATCCACAGGGATGGCATTCTGGTCTGTGGCTTCCATAGTCAGATCATTTACAGGATTTTCCTCAACAGGAATTGTTTCATCAACATGATCTTCTACATCTGCTTCTTGCATAGAAGCATCTCCATAATCTGCAGCTGGAATCTCAGAATCTCCATTCTCAAGTGCCTGAAGAATGGCAGCTAGATTCCTGGGAGCAGAAGGACCTTCAACTTCTAGTGGGTCAACAACTTCTGGAATGACCAAGCTTGGGTCTTTCTTAGAAGGGTTTTCCCTCAGAAAGTCGAATAAGGTCTTGAAATCCCCGAGCAGAACTGGATATTGAGGTATCCAGACCACAATCTCCCTGCAAGGGTTGGCTTCCAACGCAGCAGCCAATCTTGCTACTTCCAATTCATCCACAAACTGCTTCTCCTCAGCAGCAACACAATTTCTGAGAGGATGGTAGTATATACCATTATCACCCTCCAGAAGGTAACCAGGGTAACCAGGGGCAGCAGCCACTAGTCTTTTCTGTACTCCCATTGCTTCTACTTGAAAATCCTTGCGAAATCTTCTCCAGAGATTTCTTGTAGAAACATCATCCAGACCATTTAGAAAGGCATCCTTCAGAAGATCTAGAATGCTAATCACCTCATGTCTGAAAAGTTCCAGGTAGGTATAGGGTTCAGGTTCAGGCGGATTGAAGGTGAATTTGTAGTCAGGGTAGAGAAGACAGTAGGGTTTGGATTTTCTGGTAGGTAATGGATGGGATATAGAAGGTGAAGGTGTGGTGGATGAGGAAGAAGGGATATCTGAGAGAATGATTGATGAGGATGGAATATCAGAAAGGATAGGTTGAGAAGAGGATGGAGTATTTGTAAAGGGAATTGGTGAGAGAGATTTATCAGAAGGAGTTGGGGGAAGAATACTTAGAGGTGTGGGGTTTAGAATGGGAGAGGAGAAGGATGATGGAGAAGGATTTGGTAAGGTGAAGTTTACTTTTGGTTCAGATGGAGGTGATTGGAAAGATGGTTTAGGGACAGAAGGAGGTGGAGTAAAAACCTGCCTGGAGATTTGTACAGAAGAAGAAGATCTGGTTCTGCGAAAGGAATCTCTAATCCTTTTATCCCTTCGTTCTTCAGAGTCCACCTTGTCAGGATCATATGTGACTCTCAACTTCTTGGCTTTCTTAGCCTCATCTTCTCGGGCTTTTCTTTTTAGCCTAGCCTTTAGTTCCTTCTGATCCTTCTTCAGAAGATCAGCCTTGGACGGAAGTACTCTGCCACGGATCCAAGCAGGATCAATATCTGATTGCTTCCTAACACAATCTTCCAGGTAAAGCTTGACAACCTGATGCAGTTCTTTTTGAAACACAGAGGCAAAACCTTCAACAGCAACTCTTCTTGACAGAATGTCAGGAAAGCTTGTGCACACAGAAGGTACATTTTGAATGAGTTCCAGTCTGAACAAATCCACACCATTGAAAATGGGACCTTGAACTACTCCAAGAAAATGGGACGCATTGAGTTTTCTGATGGAGTCCAGCACTTTGCTTTCAATCAGAATGTCTGAAATCATTCTTCCAAAAGGAATAGTCGTTCTTGGAATATGAGGGTACTTCGCCCTTTCGTCTTCTCTTGACTCAAAGATAGAAGTCTTCAGATTCTCAAACAGAATATGAGAGATGTTGATCTCAGTCTTTTTGCCAATGCAGAAAAGAGTATACTTATGATCCGGACTGATGTAGGAGGAGGAGAGCATCCTCTTTCTATGGTGAAGGGAACCCAGAATAATCTCAGCCCATACTTTATAAAACGGCCTTAAGGTGCCTGTGTTATTAGAGTCAATTCCAAAAGTCTGAGAGATTTGTTGTTCAACTTTAGACCAATCAACTGATGCATGTCGAAAACCAGACCAACCTTCTTCATCATTCAGATTGTACAGCTTCCTGATGAGCTTTTCAGTGATAACCACTTCATGCCCTAGCACGAATGAAATGATGGCAGTTGGGGTAACCGTTGCATGTACCCAGAAATCCTTCACAAGTTCAGGAAAAATTGGACCAACCATCTATCAAGATATTTAGACCATCCTTGCTCAAAGATTCTTGCATCACACTTAAAGCCATTTGCTTTTAGGTTGTTGATGTCCACAGCAGATTCACATAGAACTTCCAGTTCTTCCGTGGGTATTAAGCAAGTTTTCAATGGAGCATACTCATATTTGCGTAGAAAGATCTGTGTAGAAGTGAGTCTTTCTTTTGAATTTGATGAACAAGAAGATGAGTTCATGATGATTATGATTTGAGATCAAATAAAAAACTAGGGTTTGAAAAGAAATGCAACGAAGGGGATGCACAAAAGAGAGAGAGAGAGAGAGAGAGAGAGAGAGAGAGAGAGAGAGAGAAAGAGAGAATGAAGATGAAGCGGGTTATTTAAATGATTTGAAAATAAAGAAATCATTATGCATTTAATGAGAAATGACATTAGGAGAGAGAACACAGTAAATGAAATGATTTAACACAGTTACCTAGGTCGGCGTCTTTTCAACTGCACGCTTTGTACTAACCGTACATACACGTGTTCACCATCAGATAATAGATGACAGCTGTAATTTTCTTGAATAGACTGTACGCCTTCTGATTCTGATCACTGCTTCTGATTGTCATTCTTTAGAAATGATCTTGTTCTGATAGGATCATCTTTCTTTCCAAGGATCACATCTTCTGAATGAGCTGAGGCAAGTCTAGGTGATCTTCTGACTGTTGGTTCTTCAGAAATCCTTAGATTCTCTAAAGATGCAGCAACTTGATCTTCTGATTCAGTGCTTCTGAGACTGCCAGCTTCTGCAGCTTTGCTTCTTGGTTCTACTGCTTCTGATATATCAATATCAAAATCTGCAAAATTCTCAAACTGCTTTGGTTTTTCAAGACCAAGCTTATCATCAAACCTGATATTGATTGATTCTTCTACAATCAATGTTTCAGTATTGTATACTCTGTAGCCTTTAGAGCGTTCAGAATATCCAAGAAGGAAACACTTTTGTGCTTTAGAATCAAACTTACCAAGATGATCTTTAGTATTCAGAATAAAACATACACATCCAAAAGGATGGAAATATAAAATGTTGGGCTTTCTGTTCTTCCACAATTCATAAGGAGTCTTATTTAGAATAGGTCTTATAGAGATTCTATTCTGAATATAACACGCAGTGTTTATTGCTTCTGCCCAGAAATGCTTAGCCATATTGGTTTCATTGATCATGGTTCTGGCCATTTCTTGCAGAGTCCTATTCTTTCGCTCTACAACTCCATTTTGTTGTGGAGTTCTAGGACAAGAGAAATCATGGGCAATACCATTTTCTTTGAAGAACTCCTCAAAGAATTTGTTCTCAAATTCACCACCATGATCACTTCTGACCTTTATGATTTTGCACTCCTTCTCAGATTGGATCTGAGTGCAGAATTCAAAGAACACTGAATGAGACTTATCCTTGTGTTTCAAGAACTTTACCCATGTCCAGCGGCTATAATCATCAACAATGACTAATCCATATTTCTTCCCTCTGACAGATGCTGTTTTGACTGGGCCAAACAGATCAATGTGTAAGAGTTCTAACGGCCTTGAGGAAGAAACAACATTCTTAGACTTGAATGCAGGTCTGGAGAACTTGCCCTTCTGACATGCTTCACAAAGAGCATCTGATTTGAATTTCAGATTGGGGAGTCCTCTGACCAGATTTAGTTTGTTAATCTGAGAAATCTTTCTCAAACTAGCATGTCCTAATCTTCTGTTCCAGACCCATTGCTCTTCAGAAACAGACATAAGACAAGTCACCTTCTGATTCTTAAGATCCTGAAGATCTGTCTTATAAATGTTGTTCTTTCTCTTGCCTGTAAATAGGATTGAGCCATCCTTCTGACTTACAGCCTTGCAAGACTTTTAATTAAAGATTATGTCATAACCATTGTCACTCAATTGACTTATGGACAATAAGTTATGAGCTAATCCATCTACTAGAAGAACATTAGAAATAGAAGGAGAGTTACCAGACTTTATAGATCCTGAGCCAATAATTTTGCCCTTCTGATCTCCTCCGAATTTCACTTCTCCAGCAGATTTAAGCACCAGGTCTTGGAACATAGACCTTCTTCCTGTCGTGTGTCGCGAGCATCCAGAGTCCAGGTACCATGACATGTTGTGCTTTTCCTTCTTTGCAGCCAAGGATATCTACAATAGGAATAATCTTTTCCTTAGGTACCCACATCCTCTTGGGTCCTTTCTTGTTAGTTCTCCTCAAGTTCTGATTGAACTTGGGTTTAGCAAAATACTTAGCAGGAGGAACAGTATGATACTTCTTATTCTGAGTTCCATGATATTTCTTAGGTTGTGTCACATGCTTCTTGGTGTGTGTTGTGTGAAAACTTTGTGCATGTGATGTGTGCTTAATATCATGGGAGTGGCCAAATTTAAATTGGTTATACAGAGGCTTGTATGATATTTTCATATCATCCACAGATTCAAGCTTGTATGGGATTTCACCCTCATAACCAATGCCAACTCTCTTGTTCCCAGACACAGCATATATCATAAAAGCTAGCTGACTTCTGCCAATACTTCTAGATAAGAACTTCCTGAAACTTAAATCATATTCTTTCAGAATATGATTCAGTCTGGGAGTGGATTTTTATGAATCAGAAGAAGATCCAACATTATTGGATAATTTTAAAACTTTTTCTTTTAATTCAGAATTTTCCAACTCAAGCTTATTAGTTTCAAATTCAAATTGCTTTTTCAGATTTTTGTATTTGATACTAAGATGAGCTTTTAATTCAAGAAGCTCTGTTAGACTGGAAACTAACTCTTCTCTAGATAGTTCAGAAAATACCTCTTCAGAATCTGATGCTGATGTAGATTCTGATCCATCATCTTCTGTCGCCATCAGTGCAAAGTTTGCCTGCTCTCCTTCAGAGTCTGATCCTGATTCTGATTCAGAATCATCCCATGTTGCCATAAGACCTTTCTTCTTATGAAACTTCTTCTTGGGATTCTCCTTCTGAAGTTTCGGACACTCATTCTTGTAATGTCCAGGCTCATTGCACTCATAGCAGACAGCCTTCTTCTTGTCAGATCTTCTGTCACCAGAAGATTCTCCTCGTTCAAATTTCTTTGAACTTCTGAAGCCTCTGAACTTCCTTTGCTTGCTCTTCCAGAGTTGGTTTACCCTTCTGGAGATCATGGACAGTTCATCTTCTTCTTCAGATTCTGATTCTTCAGGATCTTCTTCTCTAGCCTGAAAAGCGTTAGTGCATTTTTTAACATTAGATTTTAAAGCAATAGACTTACCTTTCTTTTGAGGCTCGTTTGCGTCCAGCTCTATTTCATGGCTTCTCAAGGCACTGATAAGCTCTTCCAAAGAAACTTCATTCAGATTCTTGGCAATCTTGAATGCTGTTACCATTGGACCCCATCTTCTGGGTAAGCTTCTGATAATCTTCTTTACATGATCAGCCTTGGTGTAGCCTTTATCCAGAACTCTCAATCCAGCAATTAGAGTTTGAAATCTTGAGAACATCTTCTCAATATCTTCATCATCCTCCATCTTGAAGGCTTCATATTTCTGGATTAGAGCAAGAGCTTTAGTCTCCTTGACTTGAGCATTTCCTTCACGAGTCATTTTCAAGGACTCATATATGTCATGGGCCGTTTCCCTGTTAGATATATTCTCATACTCAGCATGAAAGATAGCATTCAGCAAAACAGTCCTGCATTTGTGATGATTTTTGAAATCTTTCTTTTGATCATCAGTCATTTCGCTTCTCGTGAGCCTTACACCAGTAGCTTTAACAAGATGTTTGTAACCATCCAACAGAAGATCCCATAGATCAGCATCTAGACCAAGAAAGTAACTTTCCAGTTTATCTTTCCAGTATTCAAAGTTTTCACCATCAAATACTGGTGGTCTAGTATAACCATTGTTACCGTTGTATTGCTCAGCAGAGCCAGATGTAGATGCAGTTGGATTTGTATGAACTTCACCAGCCATCTTTTACTGAAGCGTTTTTCTCTTCCTGAATCTTTTCTAAACACGGTTAAGTGCTTGCACCTTAGAACCGGCGCTCTGATGCCAATTGAAGGATAGAAAAACACTTAGAAAGGGGGGGTTTGAATAAGTGTAGTCTAAAAACTTGAACGATAAAAACAATATGCACAGTTATTTTTATCCTGGTTCGTTGTTAACTAAACTACTCCAGTCCACCCCCACGGAGTGATTTACCTCACCTGAGGATTTAATCCACTAATCGCAACAGATTACAATGGTTTTCCACTTAGTCCGCGACTAAGTCTTCTGGAGTATCCTGATCACAACCTGATCACTCCAGGAACAAATGATTAGACACAAGCTAAGACTTTCTTAGAGTATCCTGACCACCACGTGATCACTCTAATTACAACTGCTTAGACACAAGCTAAGACTTCCTAGAGTATCCTGATCAACACTTGATCACTCTAGTTACTTACAAATTAATGTAATCAATTAAGAGTATTACAAATGCTTCTGAAAAGCTATAATCACAACAGTGATATTTCTCTTAACGTTTAAGCTTAATCTCACTAATATATTACAACAGCAATGTAGTGAGCTTTGATGAAGATGAAGTTTCTGAGCTTTGAGTTTGAACAGCGTTTCAGCAAGTTAATTGTTAGCAAATCGTCAACCTTGCTTCTCATCAGAACTTCATATATATATATAGGCGTTTGAGAAGATGACCGTTGGGCGCATTTAATGCTTTGCGTATTCCGTACAGCATTGCATTTAATGTTTCACGCTTTTGTCAACTACCTCGAGCCTTGTTCACGCTGTGTCTACTGATGTTGCCTTTAATAGCTTCCAACGTTCCTTTTGTCAGTCAGCGTAGCCTGCCACTTGTACTTTCTTCTGATCTGATGTTTGAGAATACAACGTTTGAAAATCATCAGAGTCAAACAGCTTGGTGCATAGCATCTTCTTGTCTTCTGACCTTGAAGTGCTTCTGAGCGTGATACCATGAGAACTTCAGTGCTTCTGCTTCTGATCTCAAGTTCTTCTGATGCTTCCATAGACCCATGTTCTAATTCTGCCTCGACCATCTTCTGATGTCTTGCCAGACCATGTTTTGATGTTGCATGCTGAACCTTCTGAGACAAAGCTTCTGAGCGCTGATTGGTGCATACTCTTTATATATTTCCTGAAAGGGAAATTGCAATGTATTAGAGTACCACATTATCTCACACAAAATTCATATCCTTGTTATCATCAAAACTAAGAATATTGATCAGAACAAATCTTGTTCTAACAATCTCCCCCTTTTTGATGATGACAAAAACATATATAAATGATATGAATTTGCGATCAGAAAGAGCAGACGGCTAAAGACAAATTACACAGCTATAGCATAAGCATGTGAATATGTCTCCCCCTGAGATTAACAATCCCCCCCTGAGATGAATAATCTCCCCCTGAAATAAATACTCGAAGAACTTTAATAATAAAAGACTTCCCTGATTATTTCGGTAGACACGATCACATAAGCTTCTGTCTTCTGATAATTCATAGCTTCTGACTTCTGCTTCCATTGGACAGCTTCAGAACTTGAATTTCTTTAGATCCCTAGAACACTCACAGCTTCTGATTCCTGCTTCCATTTAGGACAGCTTCAGAACTTGAATTTCTTTGATCTTCAGAACATTCACAGCTTCTGATTCCTGCTTCCATTTAGGACAGCTTCAGAACTTGAATTTCTTTGATCTTCAGAACATTCACAGCTTCTGATTCATGCTTCCATTTAGGACAGCTTCAGAACTTGAGTTTTCTGGATCTTTAGAACATTCACAGCTTCTGATTTCTGCTTCCCTCAGATAGCTTCAGAGCTTTGAATTTCTTCTTACATCACTTCATGCTAGATTGTATCAGAACATTGTTGAATGTACCAGAGCATCATCAGAGCATCTCTACATCCTGAAATGTTACAGAATAAAACTAAACGACAAAAGTCAGCATGAACGAGTTAGAACATAAAATGTGTATCAGAACACAAAATATGTATCAGAGCCATATAAGCCATATAGAATATATCAGATCCAATAGACAATGTATCAGAGCAAATAGACAATGATTTGGATCATATTCTATTATCAGAATTTCTGATCATTCTTCCTTCTTGCTTCTGATTCTGAAGCTTCCTAGCACTCAGCTTGCTTCAAGAATCCAAGAGCTATTTCTGATCATTCTTCCTTCTTGCTTCTGATTCTGAAGCTTCCTAGCACTCAGCTTGCTTCAAGAATCCAAGAGCTTGATTCATTTTGTTGCTTCTTATGTTGATCTTGAATCTTTGATTCCTGCAACAACACAACTTAAAAACATAGAACTTTGCAAGTTCTGTTAGTAAAGCAACTGATTAAATCAAATCATTTGCAAGTTCTGTTAGTAAAGCAACTGATTAAATCAAATCATTTATCACATATTTCTCCCCCTTTTTGTCATATCATCAAAAACATAAAAGATTCAGATAAAAAACAAAAAGAAACACACGGAAGAAAAAGGATGATTTTCATTGAAGTTCAAACAGACAAGTACAGAAGTACACAAAGAGAAGGAAGACAAGATGCACAAAACAGATGCAGCAAAAGCAAAAACAAAACAACAAAGACTCAATCTAAGACGACCCTAGCCTTGACAAGATCTTGGCCAGCATCTCTTGAACCCCATTGTTGTGCTCATTCTGCTTCTCTATGAAAGCTCTAAACTCAGCATTGACTGAGCTTTGCTCTTCCTGGTTCTTCTGAAGAACTTCCAGAGTCCTTGCAAGATGGGAAGGTTCATCAGAAGAAGCTTCACAGCTTCTATCCACAGGGATGGCATTCTGGTCTGTGGCTTCCATAGTCAGATCATTTACAGGATTTTCCTCAACAGGAATTGTTTCATCAACATGATCTTCTACATCTGCTTCTTGCATAGAAGCATCTCCATAATCTGCAGCTGGAATCTCAGAATCTCCATTCTCAAGTGCCTGAAGAATGGCAGCTAGATTCCTGGGAGCAGAAGGACCTTCAACTTCTGGTGGGTCAACAACTTCTAGAATGACCAAGCTTGGGTCTTTCTTAGAAGGGTTTTCCCTCAGAAAGTCGAATAAGGTCTTGAAATCCCCGAGCAGAACTGGATATTGAGGTATCCAGCCCACAATCTCCCTGCAAGGGTTGACTTCCAACGCAGCAGCCAATCTTGCTACTTCCAATTCATCCACAAACTGCTTCTCCTCAGCAGCAACACAATTTCTGAGAGGATGGTGGTATATACCATTATCACCCTCCAGAAGGTAACCAGGGTAACCAGGGGCAGCAGCCACTAGTCTTTTCCGTACTCCCATTGCTTCTACTTGAAAATCCTTGCGAAATCTTCTCCAGAGATTTCTTGTAGAAACATCATCCAGACCATTTAGAAAGGCATCCTTCAGAAGATCTAGACTGCTAATCACCTCATGTCTGAAAAGTTCCAGGTAGGTATAGGGTTCAGGTTCAGGCGGATTGAAGGTGAATTTGTAGTCAGGGTAGAGAAGACAGTAGGGTTTGGATTTTCTGGTAGGTAATGGATGGGATATAGAAGGTGAAGGTGTGGTGGATGAGTAAGAAGGGATATCTGAGAGAATGATTGATGAGGATGGAATATCAGAAAGGATAGGTTGAGAAGAGGATGGAGTATTTGTAAAGGGAGTTGGTGAGAGAGATTTATCAGAAGGAGTTGGGGGAAGAATACTTAGAGGTGTGGGGTTTAGAATGGGAGAGGAGAAGGATGATGGAGAAGGATTTGGTAAGGTGAAGTTTACTTTTGGTTCAGATGGAGGTGATTGGAAAGATGGTTTAGGGACAGAAGGAGGTGGAGTAAAAACCTGCCTGGAGATTTGTACAGAAGAAGAAGATCTGGTTCTGCGAAAGGAATCTCTAATCCTTTTATCCCTTCGTTCTTCAGAGTCCACCTTGTCAGGATCATAGGTGACTCTCAACTTCTTGGCTTTCTTAGCCTCATCTTCTCGGGCTTTTCTTTTTAGCCTAGCCTTTAGTTCCTTCTGATCCTTCTTCAGAAGATCAGCCTTGGACGGAAGTACTCTGCCACGGATCTAAGCAGGATCAATATCTGATTGCTTCCTAACACAATCTTCCAGGTAAAGCTTGACAACCTGATGCAGTTCTTTTTGAAACACAGAGGCAAAACCTTCAACAGCAACTCTTCTTGACAGAATGTCAGGAAAGCTTGTGCACACAGAAGGTACATTTTGAATGAGTTCCAGTCTGAACAAATCCACACCATTGAAAATGGGACCTTGAACTACTCCAAGAAAATGGGACGCATTGAGTTTTCTGATGGAGTCCAGCACTTTGCTTTCAATCAGAATGTCTGAAATCATTCTTCCAAAAGGAATAGTCGTTCTTGGAATATGAGGGTACTTCGCCCTTTCGTCTTCTCTTGACTCAAAGATAGAAGTCTTCAGATTCTCAAACAGAATATGAGAGATGTTGATCTCAGTCTTTTTGCCAATGCAGAAAAGAGTATACTTATGATCCGGACTGATGTAGGAGGAGGAGAGCATCCTCTTTCTATGGTGAAGGGAACCCAAAATAATCTCAGCCCATACTTTATAAAACGGCCTTAAGGTGCCTGTGTTATTAGAGTCAATTCCAAAAGTCTGAGAGATTTGTTGTTCAACTTTAGACCAATCAACTGATGCATGTCGAAAACCAGACCAACCTTCTTCATCATTCAGATTGTACAGCTTCCTGATGAGCTTTTCAGTGATAACCACTTCATGCCCTAGCACGAATGAAATGATGGCAGTTGGGGTAACCGTTGCATGTACCCAGAAATCCTTCACAAGTTCAGGAAAAATTGGACCAACCAATCTATCAAGATATTTAGACCATCCTTGCTCAAAGATTCTTGCATCACACTTAAAGCCATTTGCTTTTAGGTTGTTGATGTCCACAGCAGATTCACATAGAACTTCCAGTTCTTCCGTGGGTATTAAGCAAGTTTTCAATGGAGCATACTCATATTTGCGTAGAAAGATCTGTGTAGAAGTGAGTCTTTCTTTTGAATTTGATGAACAAGAAGATGAGTTCATGATGATTATGCTTTGAGATCAAATCAAAAACTAGGGTTTGAAAAGAAATGCAACGAAGGGGATGCACAAAAGAGAGAGAGAGAGAGAGAGAGAGAGAGAGAGAGAGAGAGAAAAAGAGAGAATGAAGATGAAGCGGGTTATTTAAATGATTTGAAAATAAAGAAATCATTATGCATTTAATGAGAAATGACATTAGGAGAGAGAACACAGTAAATGAAATGATTTAACACAGTTACCTAGGTCGGCGTCTTTTCAACTGCACGCTTTGTACTAACCGTACATACACGTGTTCACCATCAGATAATAGATGACAGCTGTAATTTTCTTGAATAGACTGTACGCCTTCTGATTCTGATCACTACTTCTGATTGTCATTCTTTAGAAATGATCTTGTTCTGATAGGATCATCTTTCTTTCCAAGGATCACATCTTCTGAATGAGCTGAGGCAAGTCTAGGTGATCTTGTGACTGTTGGTTCTTCAGAAATCCTTAGATTCTCTAAAGATGCAGCAACTTGATCTTCTGATTCAGTGCTTCTGAGACTGCCAGCTTCTGCAGCTTTGCTTCTTGGTTCTACTGCTTCTGATATATCAATATCAAAATCTGCAAAATTCTCAAACTGCTTTGGTTTTTCAAGACCAAGCTTATCATCAAACCTGATATTGATTGATTCTTCTACAATCAATGTTTCAGTATTGTATACTCTGTAGCCTTTAGAGCGTTCAGAATATCCAAGAAGGAAACACTTTTGTGCTTTAGAATCAAACTTACCAAGATGATCTTTAGTATTCAGAATAAAACATACACATCCAAAAGGATGGAAATATAAAATGTTGGGCTTTCTGTTCTTCCACAATTCATAAGGAGTCTTATTTAGAATAGGTCTTATAGAGATTCTATTCTGAATATAACATGCAGTGTTTATTGCTTCTGCCCAGAAATGCTTAGCCATATTGGTTTCATTGATCATGGTTCTGGCCATTTCTTGCAGAGTCCTATTCTTTCGCTCTACAACTCCATTTTGTTGTGGAGTTCTAGGACAAGAGAAATCATGGGCAATACCATTTTCTTTGAAGAACTCCTCAAAGAATTTGTTCTCAAATTCACCACCATGATCACTTCTGACCTTTATGATTTTGCACTCCTTCTCAGATTGGATCTGAGTGCAGAATTCAAAGAACACTGAATGAGACTCATCCTTGTGTTTCAAGAACTTTACCCATGTCCAGCGGCTATAATCATCAACAATGACTAATCCATATTTCTTCCCTCTGACAGATGCTGTTTTGACTGGGCCAAACAGATCAATGTGTAAGAGTTCTAACGGCCTTGAGGAAGAAACAACATTCTTAGACTTGAATGCAGGTCTGGAGAACTTGCCCTTCTGACATGCTTCACAAAGAGCATCTGATTTGAATTTCAGATTGGGGAGTCCTCTGACCAGATTTAGTTTGTTAATCTGAGAAATCTTTCTCAAACTAGCATGTCCTAATCTTCTGTGCCAGACCCATTGCTCTTCAGAAACAGACATAAGACAAGTCACCTTCTGATTCTTAAGATCCTGAAGATCTGTCTTATAAATGTTGTTCTTTCTCTTGCCTGTAAATAGGATTGAGCCATCCTTCTGACTTACAGCCTTGCAAAACTTTTGATTAAAGATTATGTCATAACCATTGTCACTCAATTGACTTATGGACAATAAGTTATGAGCTAATCCATCTACTAGAAGAACATTAGAAATAGAAGGAGAGTTACCAGACTTTATAGATCCTGAGCCAATAATTTTGCCCTTCTGATCTCCTCCGAATTTCACTTCTCCAGCAGATTTAAGCACCAGGTCTTGGAACATAGACCTTCTTCCTGTCATGTGTCGCGAGCATCCAGAGTCCAGGTACCATGACATGTTGTGCTTTTCCTTCTTTGCAGCCAAGGATATCTGCAATAGGAATAATCTTTTCCTTAGGTACCCACATCCTCTTGGGTCCTTTCTTGTTAGTTCTCCTCAAGTTCTGATTGAACTTGGGTTTAGCAAAATACTTAGCAGGAGGAACAGTATGATACTTCATATTCTGAGTTCCATGATATTTCTTAGGTTGTGTCACATGCTTCTTGGTGTGTGTTGTGTGAAAACTTTGTGCATGTGATGTGTGCTTAATATCATGGGAGTGGCCAAATTTAAATTGGTTATACAGAGGCTTGTATGATATTTTCATATCATCCACATAAAATAATGAAATACGGAAAACCAAAGTACAAGTGAAAAAGCCTAATCGTGATATGTCATGTTCAGGCGCTTCTGGGCATGGTTCTTGACTCCTTCTCACTCTCTTGATCTTCAGGAATCAAATGCAATGGTTAGAATCAATTAACTCTTGCTGGAAAAAATTCTTTTGCATACCCTAAAATTCTTCCTTTTTTTGGAGGCTTAGACTAGGGCTTGTGAACCAAATTTTTGTCCTCCCCTAGTTACTGAATGTTTTAGAATATATATGGACCAATTAGGGTTGGAAATATGAGAGAAATCCTTGATTGTCTTGAGAAAATATTTGTTTGAGAAAATCATGCAAAACATGCTATTTTTATTCAAATTATATTTTTTCTCTTTCCACGAAATCCTTTGATTTATTCTCAAAATATTCCTCCAAATTTGATAGTAACAAGATCTCATTCCAATCTTTAATCATTTTCATCATTTATTTAGTTTATATTGATTTTTATGAATAAAAATCCAATATAATAAAAATAAATAAGTAAAAAAGATAATAATAGAATTATGGGCTCATAGTGCACTTATGACCATGTTTAGAAACACAAACCTAGGCCCATTAGTCAAAATAAGTGATTTTGCTCAAATTCACTTTTGTGTATTTCTCAAAAATCGACCAACTTCTAAGCCTTGTATCTCCTTTAATTTTAATCATATGAATGCATTCTAGGACTTTTTAGAAAGCTCAAAGAGTCCTCTATATTGACCTTTTAGGTTTCATCTTGATTGGACCTTCCATTATCAAGTTATGAGCTTTGACCCAAAAGGTGTTTTTGTTGACCTTTTTTGAGGACCTATAATATTTTGCACCATATCTCCCAAATGAAGCATTTATGGCCTTGGCTTTTAAGAGACAAAGTTGTAGAGAATTCAATTTCCTTCAAAATAGGCTTTGGTTGGGAAATTTTTTATACTCCATGTGAAAGTTATGACCAGTCAAAGTTGAGTTGACTTTTCCTATAACAAACCCTTAATTTGAACCTTTGCTTTGTTCATTTCTGAGCCTTTATTAACGGATCATGATCAAACTTTGATCAAATGATGGATGTCGCCTCAAATACTTGATGTTTACCAAAAGTCAGGAGTTTTGACTATACTTTGACCATAGTTGACTCTTAGGTCAAACTAGTCGACTGTGGATCACCTGAGCCATTGAGTGAGCAATCCTTGGAATAGAAGCTTGATAATTGACATGGAGATACCTTTAGACGTATGAGACACCTTGAGATCCATTTGAGGCCTTAGAGATTCAAACTTTTTTGATAAAGTACAAACCCTAATTTAGGAGGCCCTCAATTAGGAGAATGCTGCTTTGAATAGTCCCTTGAACCTTGAATCATTGAAGATGAAATGAGGAGGGCAAATTTTGGGGTATGACAATGAGGTCCTCCCCTTCTGCTTGCAGGTTTTCTTTCTTTTTGATATCAGGTGCCGGGATTATTGTGGTGTGGGAACCGATTCTTGTTCCTTCTGTTAACAAATTTTTTCTCTGAAAAATGATGTGCATTTGCGGTTCTTTATGCAGGCACGGTTTAGATGGGCCCTATTGCAGACTGCTAGGAGCTTTTGGTACAGGGCGGTTTAGTGGAGCATTTCTTTTGTGAACTTTTCATGAAATGTACTATGATTGTAATACATTGGACTGTAATTTTAATTTGAATATGAATTTTTTTTGTAATGAATTTTGTATGGAATTGGTTTTGAAATAACAATGAACAAAAATCCCTTTTTCTCCAACTGAATTTTGAATGAACATTTTTCTTCCAAGGCCTCATATGCACTTCCAAGTCTTCACATTTCAAATTTCGCATCAATAACGGGACACCAAAATATCTTAAGAATAACTTTGGTTAAAAGTCAAAGCTTCGACATATGGTTTTCTAATCTTGAAATGATGCCTCGAAACTCCATATAAACTTCGTTCCTTGCATAAAATCCCAAGCCTTGACTTATAATACAAGTAATCATATGGATCTAAACCTTGAATGATGATAAACCAAAAGAACCTTTGATCGTGAGCACCACATTACATGAAAGTCAAGTTAAAACTCTGCACTGGACTAGTAAACACAAGCACCATGAAATGAATTCCATGTCCATGATCCATGAGAGCTTTTTCTTATTTTTGATTTTTGATTGACGAAATAAACGTCTTTCGTAACTTATAGCACATAAAAGAGGGAAAATTTTGGGGTGCAACAGTGTTATGCGATAGGCCTAGAGTATTACTGTGGAGCTCATCAACCCACCTCCTCTTGATCTCATCGAGCCTTCGTTTGAGGCCGCGTAAAATGACCCTATCCGCTGCTTCCGCCCAACCGTTTGTTTGGGGGTGCTCAACGGAAGCGAAGTGTTGCATGGTGCCGAGCTTGTCCATGAACTCTTGGAAATTTTTGTCCATGAATTGTGTTTTGTTGTCTGTGACAATAGCTTGGGGGATGCCAGAGTGGGCAAGGATATTGAGTTTGTAAAATCACAAGATGTTTTGGGCTGTGATTTTGGCCAGAGCTTAAGCCTCTATCCACTTAGTGAAGTAGTCCACTCCTACGATGAGGTATTTGTTTTGGTTGGATCCTACCAAAAAAGGTCCTAGGATTTTAAGGCCCCACCACGCGAACGTCCACGGGGATGACAGGGTCTTGAGCTCGTTAGGTAGTGTGAGGTGCATGTCAGTGTGTCACTGGAGCTTGTCGCATTTCTTCACGTGCTCTTTGGCATCGAGCTACGCGGCTCGCCAGTAATATCCAGCTTGTAATGCCTTTCTATCTAAGGACCTACCGCCGAGGTGTTAGGCGTTTATACCCTCATGGATTTCGCGCAGGACGTGAGGGTTTTTAGATTCCTCGAGATATTTGAGTAGAGGCATGTTGAATCCCCGCCTATAGAGTTTGTTTTTGACTAGGACATATGAGCAAGCCATGCGTTTGACTATGCTAGCCTCCTTAGGATCTGATGGAAGTTCGTCTTTTGCGAGGAAGTTGTAAACTGGGGTCATCCAACAGTTGTTATCCCCGATGCTGGGTCTAGGGAAAATTTCCTAGATGACGAATTTGTTTCCTCCTTTCTTATTTGTGCGCATGAGCTTAGATAAGAAGTTTGCCCGCAAGTTATGCTCTCGGGGGACTAGTTTCACTTCTACGCATAGGAATTTTGTCATTTCTTCCTTTACCAAGGCGAGGTATGCGGATAGGTTACCGTTCTTAATCTGATATTCTTCTCGTTCTTGACTTGATATTTTTATGAAAGTGTATTTTAACAAACTTTAACTAAAAAATGGTTAAATGCACCCTAAGGTGCATGTTGTTAAATTAAACCTTCATAAAATCAAGTGAGTCTTGTTAGCAAACCCTATATATATATATATATATATATATATATATATATATATATATATATATATATATATATATATATATATATATATAGGGGACGACTCAAGTGAGAACACATGGTTATTATGATAAACGAGAACAATGAATCACGACCATTAAATTTTGATTTTGTTGATTTTAATGGACTAGATTGGTTTTTCTTTCTATCTTGGTTTAAAATAAATACTAAGGATCATAGAAAGAGAAACCAATCCAGTCCATTAAAATCAACAAATCAAAATTTAATGGCCGTGATTCATTGTTCTCATTTCTCATAATAACCAAGTGTTCTCACTTGAGTCGTCCCCTATATATATATATATATATATATATATATATATATGAGGAGGGATATATTTACTCAAAGAGTAAGTGAATAAGACTTATTATAAATCTTAACCATTGATTTTCATTAATCTAACGGTTTTAATTGATAAAAAATAATTATAAATTTAAAATTTAAAATTTAAATTAAAAATTATAAATAATTGTTTAGTTTTAAATACATATAGATTTCTCTTTTATAAAAACAGTTTATATTGAATTGATTTCAGATTAATTTTTCAAAATGAGCTGAACCGCATGCATATATATTAACATTTTTTTATTAGTTTGATATATATATGAGGAGGGATATATTTACTCAAAGAGTAAGTGAATAAGACTTATTCTAAATTTTAACCATTGATTTTCATTAATCTAGCGGTTTTAATTGATCATTTATTCTAATTATTTTTAGAAATATTTTTATATAAATAATTAATAAAAGCCGTTTGATTAATGATAATCAATGGTTAAGATTTGGAATAACTCTTCAACATTTACTCTTAGAGTAAATATATCCCTCATATATATATATATATATATATATATATATATATATATATATATATATATATATATATATATATATATATATATATATATATATATATATATATATATATATATATATATATATATATATATATATATATATATATATATATATATATATATATATATATATATATATATATATATATATATATATATATATCATCGAGTGTTTAAATTTAAATTTTAAAATTTAAATTAAAAATTATAAATAATTGTTTAGTTTTAAATACATTTAGATTTCTCTTTTATAAAAACAGTTTATATTGAATTGATTTCAGATTAATTTTTCAAAATGAGCTGAACCGCATGCATATATATTAACATTTTTTTATTAGTTTGATATATTATTTTAATTTATTCTTTGTTGATATTTAATTTATTGTAATATTATTAATTAGTTTAATTTATCTATTTATTTTTAATAATTTACTTTTTGCAAACATAATTCTCATTTTTTAATTTTAATTTTTAATATGTTATAAATTATATACTATTTTAAATTTATTGTTTTATAATAATTTTATAATATTAATATTAATAAAAATATTATATTCTATAATTTAAATATTTAAAATTAATTTAATAAATTGTATAAAATCAAATCAAATCAGATTAAAAATTTTAAATTAGACATTCAAAATTGAATCAAATCAAAACTTTTAAATCAGATGAATCATTTTCTCAAAAAAATCTAAACTGATATTCTAGTTTCCAAAACATATAGATGGAGTCTCTAAATTATCATCAATGAGACTTTTCCCATTCTAGACCCAAAATGAAACAATCCCTCAAAAGATCACACACTAACTTATATAAATTGACATCTAACCAACTTATAAAGAAAGACTACATTTTCAATCTTATGACAGTGAAATCAGTTAAATAAACACACTTATTTTTAGAAAATGCAAACATGTGTTTTTGGCCCCCCTCTCCCCTTCAAAGCCATATATTTCAATCTTTGATTGCTTATAGCAAATCAAATTTTTGATATTGATCACACCAAAGAACTTTTGGTCACACCAATTTTTTTTTCTGATATTGGAAAAAGGCTACAAATGTCCCTACCAAAACTCTAATAATTTCCTACCCTTAAGTTATTGAATTATAGACACACATTATTTCCCTTATAGCCAAACACAACCTAGAACTTTCTCACTTTCTTATTGCTCTACTTTTTACTCATCAAGAAGATTCCATTTTTGTCAAAGATCAAAGTTTGTCTTGAATTTCACTCACATATTTATTCATACCTATGTATATCACAAAAACTGTTGAAAATTTTGAACTTTGATATCCCATTATGTGAAAAATGGACCCTATTCAGGTGCTAACTTACTACCACTTAATTTCCATAATACTTTTTGATAGTGATGTGTAAGTGGTGTTGTCAGAATAGCTAGAAGATGCTTTGTGTGGTCTCTTCTAGAGAGTAATATTATCCTTAACAAAATTTACAAATGAATTTCATATGCATCATCATTTTAAAATTCAGTATCAGAAATTAAGTTGATAATTATTAGATGGAGATAATTTTATTGGACTAGTTAAATTTTTAAATAATACTCCCAAAATGTCACATTTAAAAAAAAAACTAAAATACTTGTCATTTTATATTAACAATGTAATTTTATATTTAATCTTCCAATTGCATCCTCTAATAAATATTTTTAATTTATTATTTTTTCACTTAATATTAATGTTATTTTAAATACACTAATAATTAATCAGAATAATTTGGTAAAGTCATCATTCTCTTTCATTTATTATTGTTTCTTAATATGTATGAAGTGGACCATTGCGACAAATAATTCGGAATGAAGGAGTATTAGTGTAATATATTAATATAAATAAATCAATTAAATTTATAAATTAATAAATTTGTAAAAAATAAATTTGTAGAAATCGTGGCCGTCGGCAAAACCGTTAGTAAAGTTATATCCCAGCAAAATTTGGTGGTAGTGCATTAATATAGTCATTGTAATTTGTAACTATCTATTTATCTCTCCGAGGTGCTTAATTGAGTCATTGATGAATTTGGCAGTGAGAAATTAAAATGCTTACATCACTAGATTATAAATTTTATGTCATGTGTATAATAGATGGATAATGTATCGTCGGCATAACCTAGGAAAGATGGATAAAGTTACATGCATGATGCATGTATCAGCAGGAAAAGTTATCAAAATATATTTTAAAATATGGTCAGTGAATAAAGCACTATAAACTTTCAAAGTAAATGGGAGAAAAGTTTTTATGCATTGACTATGGTTGTCCCATTTTCATAAAGTAAAGATGTTTCATTATTACTTGGAGACCCTTTATCTTGAAAATGATACAATATATTTTAAATTAACATCCAATTAAAATGGACTATTTTGCTACATTACCAACATATTGAAATTGATAGTAGAACATAAAAAAGATCACCTTTGAAAATGCGAGGTTTTTTTAAATGATATATTTTGAAATTATATTTCATTAATGTTATCTATAATGGTGAGAAATGGTTATCATCTATATAAACTACTTTTAAATTCTATGCCTAATTAATGTGGGATTTGGCTTCTTCCCAATACTATCTATGAATTCGATCGAGACTCTGCATGAATCAAAGACTTTTCACTTTCACTCGAACACTCTCTAAAGTATTTGTAAGATAACTATTATATGAGGTGTGATTCAAATCACAATCACATACCAAATACTCTATTCTTCTAAACTAAAAAAAAAAGACACTCAAAAATAGAGTATTAAAAATACAAAGACTCGATAAAAAGAGAATAGGACACTAAAAAACTTTAAGAAGTGAGTCTTCAAACAAGGAAAATTATCTCCTTAAATAGCAACTACGATTCTGAAAAAAACTTAGTATTGACTTTAACAAAACCAATTAAATCTAAAAACAAAAGTTCAACCTTCTTTACTAAAATCAAATCTAAATCTTTAAAAAAATCAAATCCAGGTAAATTGTTTTCAAACAAATTTAAGATTTAAATAATCTTTATCAAATTAATTTAGATTTTAAAATACTTAAATAGCGCATTTTTAATCAAATCTTTAATTGAACTAAAACGAAAATAAATTTAAAATTTAATACTTAAGTGATATTCAAACAGACATAGCAATCCGCGTAAGAGTCAAATAGAAATATGTTGTTTCACACTAAATCAATACATTTTATTCAACAAATTGTCTAAAAAATTAGCCATTTAAATGTAATAACATATTTTATATTAAAATATATTTTTGGACAAATTCTTTTGATGACATATTTTTGAATATTTGGACAATTTTACTATTTTTCATAGTGTATTTATTATTAAAATATATTTTTGGAAAAATTCTTCTGATAATATTTATTTTTGGTATATTTAAACAATCTTACTATTTTTAGAGTTTATAAGTTGTTTTGCCGCTTCCTAATATGGCTTTTGATTTTGTATGATCTTTGGTTTGAAACTTGAAAGTCTTGGAAACAAGTTCATAGTTTTCTTAGAAAATTGTACCTATGAGATTCTCCACCAATAAGATGATTCATAAGTGAGGTATTGGAGATAATTATTGTCTTAATTTTTATTAGAAAATGAAAAAAAAAAATCAATTCTTCATGTGCTTTAGAATCTACCTAGTGATGTTTTTGATTGGATGCACTTGCTAAATGTGGAAACTTATTTAATGTCGTGGTTTTATTGATAATTATTTTTGCACATGTCTAGTGCGATATTAGTTGCTTTGAACAAAGTTTATCATTTCAAATAAAGAAACGAGTATGTATAATAGTAGAATTTAATTGATATAGATGGAAAGAGTTTTTACACAGTTAATTATAACTGTTAAATATTGATATGCGTTTGCTTTTTTTTTTTTAAATACATTTAAAATATTATATATAAAAGGTTGTGATGTAGTGATGGTCAAAAATATTTTACACAGATAGTACATATCAGTTAATCTCTTATTTATATATTAAAAGATGTCACATATAAACACATAAGAAAATAATACACTTCTACAAAATATATTTTTGAAAATATTATATTATTATGGTCGTTTAAATAATTGTAGTAATAATTCATTTTCGTGCGCATGTCATCTCTTTCTTCCACATGCAGCGACCTTGTCCTCATAAGCTTCTTCAAACTAAAAAGTAATCAAGTTCATACGCTTTATCTTTCTTCCTTTTTTTTTTCAAAAGCTTTCTTCCATATTATTCATACACTTTCGTCCATTTTTCTCAAAACAAAATCCTAACATCTCTCTCTTTCATATGCAGGGAACTCGTCATCATAAGCTTATTCAAACTAAAAGGTAATCACGTTCATACGATTTATCCTTCTTCTTCTTCTTCATAAGTTCTCTTCCAAGTTATTCATATATGTTCCATGTATGACATTAGTTCTTTTTAAAAAGAGTTTTTTCATTTGGCGTGATTATCTTGTTTTATGGGTTATCTTTACTTTGGTTATGTTTCCGTCTATGGTAACATGCTGTTAATGTCCTGCTAGTTTTTGTTTTCAAATTAGGTTAACATTATGAAAGTGGTTTATATTTCGAAATCTTGTTCAACAGTTTATGTTTTCAAATCTGATTGAGTTAATGTTTTCAAATGTATTTACATTTGGCATGGTGTTTTTTGACTTGTAGGAAAAGTGAATGAAAAATTAACTCAAGAAAGCACATACTATGGGTGTGATTCACAAAATGGTTTGTGTTGCTATGGAGAAACAATACAAGAAGTATGAAGATATTGTGGAAGCTTTATCCGCCTTATATTTTTTTCTTCATAAGCAACACAAAGTAGATCAATTTCAGATCACGCGACGAATCTTTTCAATAAAATGTACATTCTTGAAACATTTTTTGAGTTGATATGTGGTTGTATGTTGTTATTGTTTTGTTGATAAATATTGTTGTATGTTGTTGTTATTGATAAATGTTTCTCAGAAGATCCAGTTAAGTTTATTATATTGTATGAAGATTTCCTGTTTCACTAACCCTTCACTAAACATGCATTCATTTAAATTGATTTAGAAAATAATAATCTGAAAATTAAGTTATATTTGAAAATCAACTTAGATCAATCAATGTTTTTTTGAATTGCATGCATCTTGTAATTCATCTATCGTTCTTTAAGACATAGAACTTGGTTCAATGTCCCAATTTCTTCAAAGCAACAGTTCATTATCTTTTAGTTTATATTGCAAAACATCAAATTTGTTGAGAAATTCTGAATCATCATCATCATTGTCATCATAACAATAATCATCATCGATTAAAATAATGATGATGATGGTGATTATGACTCTGAATTAGTCAACATACTGATGCTTTGCAAAATAAACTAGAAAAGAATGAACAGTTGCTTTGAAGAATTCGGGGCATTGAACCAAATTCTACGTGTGTGAGAGATGAATTATGAGATGTATGTAATTCAAAAAGCAGTGGTTCGTTTAAGTTGTTTTTCAAAAATAATTTAATTTTTCATATTATTATCTTCTATATCAATATTAATGATTCTATATGTTTTGTGAGGTGTAGGAAAAAAACATTCCACATATTTTATAATAAACTCAAGTATACGTATCACAATAGTTATCTTTTATAACCGTGGTGAAATGTTCATTATATTCTAAATAAATTATTGTTCTTTGGTTTCAAACCCATGACCAAAATATATATCACAATAGTTGTTTAAGATAATCGTTGTGATAGGTAGCCCGTTACCTAGTTTATCATCACGGCCACACGCCCGTGGTAGAAACCAGCATACATTCAATCAAACACTACCTAACAACAAACATACAAGCGTCATTATATGTACTAGCGTTCAAACGGGCACTCTCGTGCCCGTTTGTCCGCTTTTTTAATGCGCACAACATCAAAATGCAAATGAATATTTTTGTGTAAACTTTGTGATATTATCTCTCACGTGCGCGTTAAACTGTCCATTTTTTAATGCGCACAACGTCAAAATGTAAATGAATATTTTTTGTGTAAATTTGTGATATTCCTTCTCGTGTCTGTTTGGCCGCTTTTTTAATGAATATTTTTTGTAAAATCTTTGTGATTCTCTCTCTTTTCAAGTTGGACAACTATGATTCTCTATCTCGAATTGGCCTCCATATCTTTAATTAAGTGTAAATAGTTTTGAGTGCTTCTTATATTCAGGTATGAATATACTGTTGCTTATAAATAATTAAATAAAAAAAACAAACTAATCTACAAAATTTGTATAAATAATTTTTTTTATCATATTAAAATATCAAAGGAAAAATTAGTAAACAATAACACAAAAATAAAATGATAAATTAATTTTTTGGTTAACACTGATTTACTCTCTGTCATATAGGCGAGATTTGAGTTACCCCTTATAATTTATTTATTTTTGGATTATCCCTTTGAAATATGAAAAATTCTATGTTTTTGCCCCCAATGAACCCCTGTAAAATTGTTTTTTTGATTTATCCCCAGTTTTCACTATTTTTTAAACACTTAGGGGGTACCCTAAAATTAAGGGGGTAATCTAAAAAAAATATAGGGGATAACTCAAATCTCGCCTGTCATGGTAATTGATAATGTATAATGTATGATTATCTTTTTTTATGTTGTATACATCATTTATGGATTGGAAAATGAGAGCAATCCTTACTATATCATCATGCAGTTAAACATTAGAAGTTAAGCGCACACACACAAAATTAACTACAAAGAGTAGAGATTAAATGGTAACAAATGTGGAATAAAAACATGTCAACCCAAAATCTCTCTGTCACCCTAAGATATTAAGCATATCAAAATTTAACAGAACCACAAAACATAAGAATAAACCAATGCTCATTAAATATTCTCTTCTGGAAAACCAACTAAGCATACTAATTTAGCTAGTCAATATAATCGTTGATCCTTCTCAAAGAGACCCAAAAGTATTTAATTGGATTCAGTTATCCAAAGGAATGACTTATAAATGTAGATACTTTGACAAATAGTATCTTGCTTATTTGTTTGCATAGAGACAAATGTCTCAACTCCCACTTGCAACATCAACACCAAAACAATGTTACATTTCATTTCTCCAACTTCAATTTTCATTGCATGACATCCCTTTGACCTGTTCAAACATTAAAAAAAGAATATATTTGATAAAAATATTTTGGTAAATAAAACATTAAGAGATTTTAAAAGAAAATTTTATTTGCAATACATAAAAATGAAAATAAACTAATTGCTACCCTAATCACTTCCAAATGAAAGGAAATAATATGCATTGTAATAGAGTACTGACCAACAAAAGAAGTTAACCACTTATTGAGATGAAGATTAATGACCAGTGGCTTCGTTCCAACAAAATGCAATGCATAATTTCCTTTATCACTTAAAAGTGTTGATTCGAGGAGAGAAGAAAAAGATTGTACTTTGTTGTGTTTCATTAACCATCTTCTGAGAATTGAAATAAATGGAGAGGGGAGGACAAATTGTTTGTGGATGTGTATCAAGTAGTTTTATAAATGAGGAAAGAAAAATCAAAGTTGTATAAATTGAAAGAAGTTGTGTTGAGAAGTTATCATTAATGGATGTGCATCATATATTATGTTCTTTCGGTAACTGTTGGTAACCGTGTGTAACTTGCTTAACTGCCTTGTTTTTGTTCAATTTCTTTACATAAAAAGTTGATAAATTATGTAAAGGATGATTTGGAAGAAAAAGTTGAGAAGTTATTTAAAGGGCAAAATAGGAATGAAAATAGGTCAGCCCAAAATACCCTATCCTCTTTATATATAGTTATAGATATCACAACCGTTGTCATATTTGTTTTTCGTAGTAATGAACAAAGAAATGAGTTTTGCTGAGATTGGAGTTTGTCAAACATTTTTTATTATATTCTCTTAATCAATTACATATTTCCAATGGTTCAATTATATTTTCACCAATCGTTCAACACATGTTCTTGTTTTCGACCAACAAGATGATATCTATTGAACTTGTTAACTTCTAATTCCTCATTCAACTAATTAATTCAATATCATTACAATCTGATAATGTATTGTGACTCTAAACCTAACGACATTCATACCAATTAACAATTACATATGATGTTATTATAGATTTGTTAAATAAAAAATAGGGTTAATGAACTTTTTGGTCCCTCTAAATATTGCAGATTTCGTTTTTAGTCCCTCCAAAATTTTCCTTTAAGAAATCGTCCCTTCAAAATTTTTCGTCTAAACTATTGGTCCCTAACGTTAAATTTGCTAGAGATTAGCTACGACTTTAGCCACTGATTAGCTACGAAATTTGACGTTAGGGACCAAAAGTTCGGAAGAAAAATTTTGAAGGGACGATTTCTTGAAGGAAAATTTTGGAGGGACTAAAAACGAAATTTGAAATATTTAAAGGGACGAAAAAGTTCATTAACCCTAAAAAATATATCTAAGTTAAAAAATCAATTTCAAAATTTAACATAGAAAAAATATTAAGAAGGAGAATAACAACACCGATATAACAAAACAAAACTTATATATAAGATTATGATTAACTTACAACTAATCTCAACATAAGAGAAAATTAGTTAAACATAGACATGATAATCTTACAATACATAAGAAAGACAAGTGATGGCAAGTTGAAAATGATTTCTTATGCCGCGTTCCACATACTATATGCTCTTTAATAACTAAAATATGTAATATTCTTTAAATAAAAGTTGTTTTTGTTTATAGAGATTGAGTAAGTGTAGTTTTGCTTAGTGGATCAAGTTTCTTCACCCTGAAAATTTTTTCAGTTGTGCAAATTGTCTTTTTAAACAAACACAATTTTAAAGGTGATTTTTTTTTCTTACTAGACAAACAAATTTGCTTATTATCTATTTCGACAACAGCTAATTTTTAGTCATTACTCAATTCAGCTTGATTGTTTTCCTTTTTCACTTCTTTCTTGGCTATTACTACCTCCGTTCCTTTTTATAATAATCAATGTATTTGGTCTGTTTATAGACTAGATACATTAATTATTCAATGAACCTAAAAAGTGAATTGTCTCTTATAAAAAGGAACAGAGGTAGTAATATATAAAAACAGGGAAATACATACAAATTTCAGTTTTCATGATAACATTTATAAAATACAAAAATTAGAAAAAAATCATATGTTTTCTATTAATTTAAATTAACAAGTATCTTAATTTTACTATGAAAATTACTTATTTTAAACACTTACCAACTTCAAACTTGTTAAAACAACTCTATAGATTCATCTATCCTCTTTTGATATCACAATAATTGATCTCACATTTTATTTTTGATTTCCTTCCTATCACTCTAAAGGAAAAGTAAGAAATGAAGAGGAAGAGAGAATGGATGAACTTCATATTTTAGAGAGAGAGAAAAAAAAGGGAAAATGCAAGTTTTGATCCTTAAATAATCAAATCAAAGGCTTAAGGACCACAAAAATGCACTTACTTTTTGTAGATCATTCTTAATCATGTTATTAAATCATAATTTTCACTAAAATATTTAGAAATTTACTGATATATCATTACATTTTTTTCCCAAAATTTATTCTAAGTCCAATCAAAATTAATTTATATTTCATCAATTGATTTCTCAAAACCTTCGCTCAATCTACCAAAAACGGTGGATTAAACATGTGATTTTAACTTGTTTTTCATCCTTCAATGTATTGTGAAGTCTAAAAACATGTTCAAACCGTTCAGGTCAGTCATAAAATAGGATATATTAGTCAAAGTAGAGGAAAATGTTCAAAATCTTGACTTAATCCTCCAAAAATGATAGATTAAATAATGAAGCTTATCTATTTTGTCATCCGTATCACTAGATATATTTATATTTTAATCATGAATATGAGTTTTATATTTATATTAATAATTCATAATTTGACTAATATATTTTCTGACATCATAAAATAGCCTTAAATGGTAAAACAATACTGATAAATTGAGTGTATCAAGTTAGTTAATATAGTTTATACTTGATTTTTTAATATTGTGAAATAAAAAGAATAAAATATTAAATAATAAATCAATTTTGATTAATAACACATAAAAGGTTGATGAAGACAATTCATAATTTGTTTAACGAATATCTAAGCATAAGAAAAAATTTAAATAAAAATAAGTTAATTAAAAGAATGTAAAAAGTTGTTTAATATATTTTAAAATTTAATGTCCAAAAATAGTCAATATAACATATTTTTATATTTTTGTTAGTTAATAAAATAGTGAAAGTTTTGTAAAAAAAAAATAGTGAAAGTGATTAATAAATTAAAAATAAAATAAATTTTTAATAACATGATAATTTTTATTCTAAAAATATTTTACAAAAAATATTATTTACTTTATAAATACATGAATAACGTGTAGTGTAAATATTTGATGTCAAAATAACATTGTTGTCAATACTCCCTTAGTGTGTGTCTATATATATATATATATATATATATATATATATATATATATATATATATATATATATATATATATGAGGGTTATATTGACTCCAAGAGTAAGCTATAATAACTTACTCCACATCTTGACCATTAATTCCTTTCAATCTAATGGTTAAAATTAATAGGGAATAGTTTTCTCTTTCCACATTTAATGACTTATTATTTTTAACCATTAGATTGAAAAGAATTAATGGTCAAAATGTGGAGTAAGTTATTATAACTTACTCTTGGAGTCAATATAACCCTCCTCATATATATATATGTGTGTGTGTGTGTGTGTGTGTGTGTGTGTGTGTGTGTGTGTGTGTGTGTGTGTGTGTGTGTGTGTGTGTGTGTGTGTGTGTGTGTGTGTGTGTGTGTGTGTGTGTGTGTGTGTGTGTGTGTGTGTGTGTGTGTGTGTGTGTGTGTGTGTGTGTGTGTGTGTGTGTGTGTGTGTGTGTGTGTGTGTGTGTGTGTGTGTGTGTGTGTGTGTGTGTGTGTGTGTGTGTGTGTGTGTGTGTGTGTGTGTGTGTGTGTGTGTGTGTGTGTGTGTGTGTGTGTGTGTGTGTGTGTGTGTGTGTGTGTGTGTGTGTGTGTGTGTGTGTGTGTGTGTGTGTGTGTGTGTGTGTGTGTGTGTGTGTGTGTGTGTGTGTGTGTGTGTGTGTGTGTGTGTGTGTGTGTGTGTGTGTGTGTGTGTGTGTGTGTGTGTGTGTGTGTGTGTGTGTGTGTGTGTGTGTGTGTGTGTGTGTGTGTGTGTGTGTGTGTGTGTGTGTGTGTGTGTGTGTGTGTGTGTGTGTGTGTGTGTGTGTGTGTGTGTGTGTGTGTGTGTGTGTGTGTGTGTGTGTCTTAAATAAGTGTCAATTTTTAGTGCTTTTGTATATATGTTTTGTGGCACGTATCAAGACTTTTTGTTGATATTCGTTGAATAATTCTCCGATTTGTGTATAAATACGTATACTTTGTAAATAGTTGTATTTTCATATACTTTTATACCGTTTGATAGTATTTGTGTCTTTTTGTAGGCATTCTTGCATATTTGGAGCATGAGCAATAAAGTGTCGAAGACACGACTTCAAACGCGCGATTTTGAGCAACGAAACCAATTCATCAAAGAATAAGGCTCAAAATAAGGATGATAAAAATAATCAATTTGGTTTCCATTTTGTCATTGTTAGATAGAGCATTGAATAAGCTTTCCAACGCTTCGAACTAGGCGCAAATCGGAGTTACGGTTCTCAAGTTATGGCCGAAATAGTGCAGAATTTTATGCTGTCTCTGGCGTAATTCTCCGGGCAAACTTTGGGCTCGCCGGACGAGCCTGACTGACCAAAAGAACGTGAAAAGGTTGTTGTGTTGAGCCGCCGGGCGAAGCGGTCTGGAGAGAAACACGTTTTAAGGGCCAAAAACACATTTTTTTAGGTTATGGTTTGGGTATTTTTTGCTCCCACTCCATCAACAAACATTTTTTGAAGGTAAATTAGCTTAGAAAACAACTTTGGATGTTGCATACGGATGATCCGGGATGGATTGATCATCAATCGGAGCTGACAAACAGGGAGATTTTTTGGTCATTTCTCTTCTTCTTTGTGTATTTATCTTTGGTTGGGTTTTGTATATGATTTTACTTTGAACTCATGTATATTTGTTGATCATGGTGTTGTATAAAGTTTGCTTTACAAATCATTATTGATGTCTTCCTTAATATTTTTGCTTTATGTTTGGATTTGGGTTGTTATAGACATGTACCTCACAAATCTTGATTAGGGATGAATATCTATTAGTTCTAGACTCTAGAGATAGTTTTTGGAGCTAATAATCGATGTGGGTATCGAAGCTTAATGCCTCTGTGTTGTATGTGTTGGTTGAGAGATCGTCGACGCGAGCAATATGGTTGTTTGTTGTGTTGTTGAGGTTGGCTGATAGATCGTCGCCGAGATGATATAATAGTTCTCTCTACTTTGGGTTAGAAATGACTTAGGGTGTGAGCGATGCTTGATGATATTGATGAATATTGTAGGTTGAGTATAAGTGGTCGATAAGTTTAAGTTTGTAAGAAGTAGATTATATGCATGCCTGATAAGTCTCTTCTTTCTGAAAAATGAATTCTTTTTGTGTTGATATTTACTTTTCCATTTTTATACTTTACCTATTCAATCCAAACACATAACTGCGGAAACTGTTGAATGACAGTTTGGTAGCATTAATCTCTATGGACACGATAAATTCCTGGATAAATACTTCCAAAACTTTTGTTGCTTGCCGCTTTACCACTCCAACAAAATGGCACCGTTGCCGGGGATTGGTGTTTTATTGAATTTGCATTGCAATAGTTTCTATAGTGTCGAGTTTTGTATATATCGCACATATTGTATATTCTCACTTGTTTATATTGATACTTGTATATGTTTAGTATACTTGCACATATTTTCTATACTTGTAAATTTGTTATAGTATTGTTTGTTTCCTTTCATGTTTGCTTGTGTGTGGTTAGGAATAGCCGGGCAGAAGTAACTTGAAGGAATGTTCTTAAATAACAGCCGTCGAGCTTACAATATAAAACAAGCATGTTTATTATTTTTAGTTTGTGTTTATTTTAGGTAGTGTGATGCACTTGTCTAAACAAATTTAGATCGGACCAGTTCTTAAATTTCAAATCTTCACTTTTTAAATTTGTTTAGACAATTTCATATGGTATTTTAGTTTGTGTATATTAATAGTTGTGTGTTTGTCTTTGAGCTTGTTTTGAGTAGCTTGAGGAATTTAAGGTGATTTTCCAAGTTTGATCGTTTCGACTTGCAAGTGTATGATAATGATTTTGGTAAAGTTCTGTACACGTTCAAGGTATGTGTTTATCGCTTTCTAGACTTTAGCATATTCATGATACTTAGGCTTTTTACAACTTTTATGTCATTCATTCTTTTGTATACTTGTTAGTTTGTGAATCACTTTAGTTTCCACCTTTTTGTGAGGTAGCTTTCCATTGTTCACATATGCTGGAGACCACAATTCTTGTTCTAACTGGATTTTATTATGCTTGTTCTTTTGTTTGTGTTGATTATATGATGCATGAAAGTAATCAAGGCATTTTTGTTTCATTTTGAGCACAACTACCTTGCCCAAATAGTCAATTTACCTTGTGAGTGTGTGATCATTAGTAACCCCTTTGAGCTTTTTGTCAATGTCCATGTTGTTTTGCTAAATGCTTGTCTTTGAGTGTTTGGTTTTCCTTTTTGTATGGATGTTGATTTCTTTTTTCTTGAACCCTCAACTTTGTGTTGTTGTATGAATTTTTACCTTGCCTTAGAAAGTAGGGAGTATTCACATGATGATACGGTTGAATTCAAGTTGGGGAGAAAAATGATTATGCATTTGTGGTTGATTGCTATGAGGTTGAAAGAAAAGAAAAAGAAAAGAAAAGAAATGTGAAAAAGAAGTGAAAAGAAAAAGAAAGAGAAAAGTTTTGAAAAAAAACAAAAAAGTGTGGAATAATGTTGTGTTAATAAGTATGTGATTGGTTTGAGAAATTTGGGATTATGAAGAAGTTTGATTGAAATTTTGTGTTTGAACTTTTGTGAGTTGATCACTCCCTTAGGTTTGGGCAATTTTTGTTTCGATTAGCCTTAGAAATTATCCCTTGTTTGTTCACTCGACCATATTACAACCTTAAAAATTCCTTGTGATTCTTGCTTTTATGTTTTCAACATGATTTTTGAATGGTTGCATAATTTAGTCTTTTCTTTGCAAGATTGTTGGATGAGTGAAAATATCCCATTTTTGTGTTTTTCATCTACCGATGATTGTGTGCTAGGTGTGATTCATTTGCGATCTAGTGTTGTTTTGGAATGTTTGGCATATTCTTTGTATTTAGCATTTGTGTCATGTTTATGTTGTCGTCGTAGTTAGTGGTAAGTATATTTACTTTGTGTGTACCGTTTTGCATTTAAGCCGTACATTTGTTTCCATTTTTCAAAACTTGTTGATTCGTGATTTTTGGATTTTTGCGTTTGTTTCCTTGATTTAGTTGATTCTTGTTTAGGGACAAACAAGTTTAAGTTGGGGAGAATTTGAGAAGTGTCAATTTTTAGTGCTTTTGTATATATGTTTTGTGGCACGTATCGACACTTTTGTTGATATTCGTTGAATAATTCCCCATTTTGTGTATAAATATGTATACTTTGTAAATAGTTGTATTTTCATATACTTTTATACCGTTTGATAGTTTTTGTGTCTTTTTGTTGGTATTCTTGCGTATTTGGAGCATGAGCAATAAAGTGTCGAAGACACGACTTCAAACGCGCGATTTTGAGCAACAAAACCAATTCATCAAAGAATAAGGATCAAAATAAGGATGATAAAATCATCAATTTGGTTTCCATTTTGTCATTGTTAGATAGAGCATTGAATACGTTTTCCAAAGCTTCGAACCGGGCGCAAATCGGAGTTACGGTTCTCAAGTTATGGCCGAAACAGTGCATAATTTTATGCTGTCTCTAGTGTAATTTGTCGGGCGAGCCTGACTGACCAAAAAAACGTGAAAAAGTACTTGTGTTGAGCTGCCGGGCGAAGTGGTCTTGAGAGAAACACGTTTTAAGGGCCAAAAACACCTTTTTTAGGTTATGGTTTGGGTATTTTTTGCTCCCACTCCATCAACAAACATTTTTTTAGGTAGATTAGCTTAGAAAACAACTTTGGATGTTGCATACGGATGATCCGGGGTGGATTGATCATCAATCGGAGCTGACAAACAGGGAGATTTTTTGTTCATTTCTCTTCTTCTTTGTGTATTTATCTTTGGTTGGGTTTTGTATATGATTTTACTTTGAACTCATGTATATTTGTTGATCATGGTGTTGTATACAGTTTGCTTTACAAATCATTATTGATGTCTTCCTTAATATTTTTGCTTTATGTTTGGATTTGGGTTGTTATAGACATGTACCTCACAAATCTTGATTAGGGATGGATATCTATTAGTTCTAGACTCTAGAGATAGTTTTTGGAGCTAATAATCGATGTGGGTATTGAAGCTTAATGCCTTTGTGTTGTATGTGTTGGTTGAGAGATCGTCGACGCGAGCAATATGGTTTTTTATTGTGTTGTTGAGGTTGGCTGAGAGATCGTCGCCGAGAGGATATAGTAGTTCTCTCTACTTTGGGTTAGAAATGACTTAGGGTGTGAGCGATGCTTGATGAGTATTGTAGGTTTAGTATAACTGGTCGATAAGTTTAAGTTTGTGAGGAGTAGATTATATGCATGTATGATAAGTCTCTTCTTTCTGAAAAATGAATTCTTTTTGTGTTGATATTTACTTTTCCGTTTTTATACTTTACCTATTCAATCCAAACTCATAACTGCGGAAACTGTTGAATGGCAGTTCGGTAGCACTAATCTCTGTGGACATGATAAATTCCCGGATAAATACTTCCAAAATTTTTGTTGCTTGCCGCTTTACCGCTCCAACAGCCTTCTAGTTAGGATCATTATGAGTACTATATATTTAGTCCTTTAAGACTTTCAAAAATATCAATCAAATGAAAAATTCTTTTATTTCCTCTGATTCTATTTTTGTTATTTTGGTGTTCTTCCTATTTCTTATAAAACCCTAGATTATAGTTTTGATAGGAATAACTTCCTATCAATTGGTGCTTTCATTTTCGATCTCACTTCCGCTTAAAATTCATGACGATATTATTGTTTGATGGGGAAGAAGATGCATATTGGTGGATTCTATGTTTGGAGAAATTTTTCAAGGAGCGTGAAAAATCCAAGTCATTAAAGGTTTTAAAAGTTGTTGGAGCATTGAGAGGCTCAGCTTTCACATGGTGGATATGGCGGTCTGGTGTTCATCACATATATAGTTGGGATACATTTACAACAAAACTATTATAGCATTTCAAGCCGGAGTGAAGACGCATTTTACCACTTGATGATGAAGAAGAGGAACCAACATATGAATCAACGGAGGATGATGTAGAAGGAGCATCAGATCTGTGCAGAAAATCTTCTAAAGGTGAAACCTTGGGTTGAATTTCAGCTACAAAAGAAACAAAAGGGGAAACAGAAGAAATTGAAGAAGCTTGTGAATTGTTGGATTCTGAAGATAAGTCTCCCATACTGAAATTCAATTCTACCCTTCACCCATCTTAAAGACGAAGAACATTCACTTTCCTTCTCATGAGATGTCTTCAAATATTCCCAGCATCTCAACTGATGTATCTCTCACAACTTTCATGATTGAGACTCATGTCAAGGATTGGGGTTTTATGGAAATTCTACCAAAACCCCCAGATTCTGGTTCAAAAACGAAAATCTCTTGTTCCAACAAGTTAGGTTGAATCTCCAATTGGACTCACAACTTCAATAACCTGACACCCAATATGAAGTAACCACAAATTCAATTGCCTTCTCTCGTAGCCCCTTCAACCACTGCTAAAATCACTAAAATGATTCCTCCCATCAAGTCTCATTCCAACGATATTGATATTTACAGCAATGTTGATTTCATGATTCCTTCAAAGCTACCGGATCCTAATTCTGACGTCGAAAACAATGCTACTTGGAATCTCAAAATTAACGTGCCTCCCCCACTTTTGTTCCAAGATGATGAAACACAGTCATCACTGGAGCCACCTCTGGCGACGCTTTCCGATCAACCTTAGGTACCTCCGCCACCCTCAAAACCACCTGATCCTTTTTTTGTTCTGAACAATTTCATCATGCCTTCACCACTTCATTCTAAGGTAAACATTTCTCGTGACTCCAAAAACCATTTGTTGAATAGCTTAGTTAGAAACCCATCTTATACCATCATTAATTCTAAAACCTCAACTGATACTCAAGTTGTTCATATTCTTGGTCGTGGAAAAAGTGAACTAAATAGATATGCCAACACCTTGTTTTCAGCTTTTGCCCACAAATTTTTTGTTAAAATACCTCTGACACCCATTTATGTGAACACTGCTCTCTTACAAGAATTGGAAACATTTTTGACTGAAAGCTTGCATTACAACATCACTGAATTTATAATTGCTTGGTCCTTGATTGGTATATATTTTATTAAGAGATTCAGTCCCTTGAATACATTGCCCCAATACTTGCATTCTCCTTAAATGCTTGCACTTGCTATTGGACAATCGTGGTCGTCCTTACTTGGTTGCAACAGTGAATATGCTACACGTGATATTTTTTAACGGGTGAATCATATGCTGGGCATTATGTTCCAATTTTTGCTGCTCGTGTCCACAGGGGAAACAAAGCTAAAGAAGGAATTCATATAAACTTAAAGGGATTTGCCATTGTTAATGGGTTCATTGATTTCGGCATTCAGTATAAAGCTTATGCAGATTATGCACTTGACATGGGCATAATTGAACAACCTGACTATGACAACATCAACAAAGTGTAGGTTCCAGCCTGCAAATCGCCAATCAAACTATGTGGTACAGATGGAAAAATCGCATGCACAACTTCATATTTTGTTTGTAATACTATATTCATTCCCATCATGTCACATGCTGGACATATCAATTACTACAACATCAGAAAGAAGTGTGGAGAGATTCTTTGCTATGATTTTTCGAATAAGGAAAAGTTCATGAACCAAGGATATGTTCGGGATGCTCTAGGAGTTGGAGATATTGATTTTGTGTCTTGCAGCTCTACAATTTATCAGGTTATGCTAGTGGATTGGATGCGCAACCTTGACGTTGGTATTCCTGCTTTGTTGCCCTTCTTGAAGGCTGTTTGTCGAAGTAAGAAATCTTGGCAAGCTCGGCCCACCGGGATTGACCACCTGACACAATGAAAATCTATGTATTTATTATCCTATTATTAGTCGACATTATTCTACTACCAGTTCTTCTACTTGTTGCTTTAACGGATGGTGGTGGGAAGAAACAAGCAGTTAGCAAAGGGACTTTCAATGAAATTGGCGAGTTATCGATGGAAAACATCATAGCAAGCAATGCAAGGTGTCTTGATGGAAATCCAGAACATTTTGCAATAGTTGTGAGAGACATCCCTCCAGTTCCTGAGGGTCAGACTAGGAAGGAACATGTTAACTCTTATTTTAATGCCATATATCCCGAAGCATTTTACAGGTCTATGATTATAACATATAATAAAGAGGTGAACAAGATTTGGGAAGAGCTGGAAGGGTATATGAAGAAGCATGCCTGTGCCGAAGCAATATATGTAGGTTCAAGGCCAACCAAAATGACTAGTTGTCTTGGAATTATTGAAAAAAAATATTTGGACAGCAAAGAGTATTGCCATGAAAAGATAAATGAATTGGTTCCAAAATTAGCTTCTTTAGTTTTATTTTAGAACCTTGAGGACAAGGTTCAAGTGAACCCGGCGGTAATGATAGGAGGTGCAAATAGATATTTCAATTAGTCATATAATTATGTTAGTGATATTTTATTTTGAATGTTTTGTTGAATTGGGCTTTTCATTTAGGCCTTCTAGTTATGATCACTATGAGTACTATATAATATGCAGTCTTTTGAGACTTTCAAAAATATCAATTAAATAAAAAAGTCTTTTATTTCCTTTAATCCTATTTTTGTTATTTTGGTGTTTTTCCTATTTCTTATAAAACCCTAGATTATAGTTTTGATAGGAATAACTTCTTTTTTATATATATATATATATATATATATATATATATATATATATATATATATATATATATATATATATATATATTTAAAAGGTTAAAAACTAAATTTTTTAATAATTTAACCTGTCAAAAAATAAAATACTTTGGCTCTATGACGTATATAATTATAAACGTTGGAATTATATATGGAGCACGTGATATAATATGATTGGATATCCATTACAATTAAGCATAAAAGTAAGCTTTTTTGTGCTTTAGCATGTGTTAGCAGAAAAGTGAACATTTTAAAGCTATGTTCAATCATTTGGCTTTTCGCGGTACGCCCATAATTATGATTAATATTGTTTTGAAAAAGATTTAAGAGTTTAATTGAGGAGCATTGAATTATATTTGAATAAATAATTTATGATTTTAAATCAAGGTAGAACTTTTATTAAAACATTATATTTTTGTAAAACATGTATTCCCTCCGTTTTTTTATTATAAGTCGTTTTAGCATTTTCACATATATTAAGAAAAATAATTATTATTGTATGAAATAGAGAAATTATAAAAGATTTTACTATATTGTTCTTCATTAATTGTATGGGAAAGACAAATTAAAATAATTTGAAGAAAGAGAATACTAAATGCATAAGGGTATAATTGAAAAAATAGTATTAATGATTCATTGAAATTGTAAAACGACTTATAATAAAACACAAATTTTTTCTCCAAAGCGACTTATAATAAAAAACGGAGGGAGTATATTTTTGTATTTTTAAAAAGTCTTTATATGTTAATTTTTTTTGGATTTTTGGTCATTTAAGTTAGAGAATTTTTTGTTTTTCGTTCCTGTAACACTCGAATTTGTTAAAATATATAGGCGAAAAAAAATCTAATTTACAAAGACGAAAATAAAAGATGACATATTTAAAGACTTATTCTATAAAAGATACAGAGACTAAAATTAAATAGGTCTCACATTTACGGCGTTGAAACCCTCCTTAAAAATTTATTTGTTTCTTCAATTCCAAAAGTACCAACAAATAAAAACATAATTTTATGACAAAAGAAAAATTATACATTATTGTCCTTTAATATTCCCTTTGTTTTTTAATATAAGTTGCTTTAGAAAAAAATTGTACCATAATATAAGTTGCTTTATAATTCTAATAAATCATTAATGCTATTTTTTTTCTATTATATCCTTAAATATTTATTATTCTCTCTTTTTACAATTATATAAAATTATCTTTCCAATAATTTTACTGAAGGACAATTTTATAAAACTCTTGTAATTTCTTTTTTCGTACAATAATTATTAATTTTTAAATATATATGAGAAAAGTAAAAAAAGTATTTATAAAAATACGGAGAGAGTAATTTTTTTATTATATGGAATATTACTCACATCATTTTTAAAATTTATGGTTTGAATTTTCATAATAGTTCAACTTAATTTATTTTGTTAATTGAGGTAAAACAAGCACACTTTTTAAAATATTTTTTATGAGCATTTAATACTATCATCTTATTCAGGACTATGCCTAATTTATTGTAGCTTGTGGTTTGTGAAATGTAGTGGTACCATTTTGTGAAATGTAGCGGTACCATTTTGTTGGAACTGGAACTCTCATTTCAACGTTTTTCAAGTATCTCTTCATATCAGGTGCGTGTGTATAGTTTAGCGGTGAGACGTTTGGGTCATGAGAATGTGTTTTTCTAAAAGTGTAAGGTTTAAACCCCGCTAGATATAAATTATTTATTTTAAAAAAAAAAACTCTTCACATCTTTTGAAGTCAACTAAATCTGTAATAATAAATGTTTTGTAAGAGATTTGATTTTTAATTCATGAATACAATTGTAAATCGAAAACTTATCCGTGTGCAATTAAAATAAAAATTATATAATTATATATAAATATTAATAAATTTGTATTTCAAAAAATAAAAAGGCAAATGTAATCCGTAATTGTTAGTTTTAAATAAGGGTATTTTTTTCTTTGCTTTTATTTCTAGTTCAATTTTTCAATCGTAAAATTCTCGTTCAATATTTTTTTATTAAAAACTGCAAATATCGAAAATAAAATACGAAAAATAAAATAAAGCTAAAAATAAATTAAATTATAAATTTTTTATAAAATATAAAAATAAACAAAACAAATCATGAAAATACTTAAGTATAAATATAGAGAAATGTGAATCAAAATGCACTTATCAAATTTCCTCACACTTGAACTTTTACATTCTGAGCAAACTAAAATCAAAATTCATGAAACATCTGTTAGAACAAAATTTGTTCTGATCAATATTCTATGTTTTGATGATAACATTATATATGAATTTTGTATAAGATAATGTGGTACTCTAATCCTTTGCATTTTCCATTTCAGGAAATATATAAAGAGTATGCACAAAGCAGCGCTCAGAAGCAACTGACTCTGGAAGTTCTGGATGGCTTCATCAGAACATGCTCTGGCAAGACATCAGAAGATGATCAAGCAGAATCAGAACATGAACTGAAAGCATCAGAAGAACGAAGTCAGAAGCAGAAGCACTGAAGTTCTGATTGGTATCACACTCAAGCTCTTCAAAGTCAGAAGACAAGAAGATGCTCTACACCAAGCTGTTGACTCTGATATTCAAACGTTGTTATACACAAAATCTGAGTCCAGTAGAAAGTACAAGATGAAAGGCTGAAACGTCTAATCTCTGACTGACAAAAGGAACGTTAGAAGCTACAAAAGGCAAAGTCAGTAAAAGCAGGAAAAGCAAGGCTCGAGGTAGTTGACAAAAGTGTGAAACATTAAATGCAGAGCTGTACTATACACGCAAAGCATTAAATACTCCCAACGGTCATTTCCTCTTGTTAGGAGTAAATTAATGGTAAATTCATGTGTTAATAGAAGTGATTTAGTTTCCAAACCAATGCGAAATGTGATGAATCCATAGGTTTTTATGAAGAATTGAACTGAATAAGTTTAGTTCATGAGTAAAGCAAATCGAATCACTTGTGGGTGTTATTGTTGCAGGTTTTGAGCTGAATTGGAACTTACGAAGAACATGAGGAGGATAGAGAGCTTGAAGTCTCAAAGGCAAAGGAAAAAGTTGGTTTTTGCAAAGGTCGTGCCGCGAGAGTTCTTCCTTGCGCCGCGAAAACATCTCTGTTTGAGGGGCGCGCCGCGCCAGCCCGTTGCCGCGCCGCGGCCTCGGCGTTAAAAGCCCAAAAATTCTGTTTAAAAGCCCTAGCTTCCAAGAGAAAAAGAGTGGTTAGAGAACTTTGTGAAGAGCGAAATTAGGAGAGCATTCTGAGTTTGCAATCAAGAACAACAATTGAAGGCCAATTCTTTACCAATTGAAGACATTCCATTGATGAAGATGAATCCTTCTATTAATTCTTGTGTGTTCTTCATGTCTATGGAGAGCTAAATCCCTCTTGTTGAGTCTAAGGTAGTAGTTAACCTATGAATATACATTACCATTAATTAATTCCTGTGAACAATTGTTTGAATTCATTATCAATAAGAAACCTTGCTTTTAATTTACATCATTGTTGAATCTTCGATCGAAAGAGAGGATTTTTACTTTTGCCCTAGGTTACTATATTGATTCAATTATAATTTGCAGAGATGGAATTGTGATTGGGTTTTCATAATTATCGTTCTTAATCACTATTATCGATATTGATATTTGGAGAGATCGAATCTCATACCGGTAAAAGTTTATCTAATTTGATTTGCAGACATGGAATCTTATTTGAGGATAAGTGAAGATAGTGATTCAAAGGATTGTTCTATTGGGAATTAATTGATAATTGTATAGGATTAGGTTGATGAACCCTAAAGGCTCAACATCTTTCTTTATTTGTTAACACAAAGTCCTTTACTTGCTTTTAATTTATTATTTGTTTTTGATATTATTAGAAGTATAAAACAAACCAAACCAAATTTCCTAACTCAAAATAAACAACTATAGAACGGCAGTGATATTAACCAATCCCTGTGGATACGATATATTACAGAAAATATTTACCCACAAATACTTTCAACAAATTGGCGCCGTTGCCGGGGATTGGTGTCAATATTGCACGCATTGCAATAGTTCTTATTTTGAGTTTTAATTTTTATTTTCTCTATTTTGTTGTTTCACGTGTTTGCTAGTTTTTGCAGAAGATCGTGTATGCGCAGCAAAGTTTCTAGCGACCAACTTCTTTTTGATCCCGAGATCGAAAGGACCGCTAGGAGGTTAAATAGCAAAGCACGAAAAAGAGCAAATATAGCAAAAGCAAGAGACAACGCAACCGCGACATCGTCACAACAACTTGAAACCATTGACGAGTCGCAAGAAGGATTCTTCTTTCACGAACTATTCACGGAGGAAGAACAGGAAGTTTTTATACAACCTACTGTTGTAAACATGGCTGCTAATGGTCCATGTGCTAATAGTCCAAGACTCAATCCTCAGTTCGCTAGAACTGCCGCCAACGGGCGACCGACAGAACTGAAGACCGGTATCATACAATTGATTTGTGCAAGTCCTTTCGCCGGATTGGACCATGAAGACCCGTACACGCATCTTACTCGATTCTATGAGTTAGCGGGTACTACGGGTGTCGCTCAAGCTGATGAGGAAGCATTATTTAAGAGGTTGTTCCCACATTCTTTGTTATCTAAGGCAAAAGATTGGTACCTGGATCAACCCGAAGCAGTGATGACTAATTGGAACACATTGGAAGAAAAATTTCTGGAAAGGTTTTACTCTCAAAACCGATTCTTTGAAGCAAAAACAGCAATAGCAGTATTTTCTCAAGGTAGTAATGAATCTTTGAATGAAGCATGGGAAAGGTATAAAGCTATGTTGAGAAAGTGCAAAGGACACGGTTTTTCAGACGTTGATCAAATCCATATGTTCCGTAACGGTCTCACAGCTACAAACAAGACACTTTTGGACGCCACAGCTGGTGGTTCTCTCATGTCCAAAACACCTGAAGAAGCTACTCAGATAATAGAGCGAATGGCTCTAAATGATCGTCAAGGCAATCATGATCGAACAGTAAGAGATAAGAAACCCGGAATGTTAGAGTTGAACAACAGTGATGCTCTACTTGCTCAGAACAAATTGTTAACTTCACAAGTGGAACTTTTGACACAACAAATGTCTAAATTACCACAACAAATCAAGGAGCTGAACGGGGTATCTAATTCATATCAAGTTGCTAAGTGCGAATTGTGCAAGGGAGATCATCAAACAGGATTCTGCCCACCAATGCAAGAAGAAGAAGTAAATTACATGAATAATAACCAAGGACAAAGGCCGAATCAATATCAAAATCAGCCATACCAACAAGGCTATCCGCCAAGATATAACAATCAAGGGTACCAACAAAGGCCACCGAATCAAGGGTATCAACAATAAGCCTTCCAACCGTACACTCAACCACCACAACAACAACAAGGAGGACAATCCAAGTTGGAGGAGACCGTGAATCAGTTCATTCAAACATCAGTGATAAATCAGAAGAACCAGGAAGCTGCAATTAAAAATCTGCAGACTCAAGTGGGTCAAATAACACATCAGCTCACTCTACAGGCACAAGGAGCCTGTCCAAACTCAACTGTGAAAAGCTCGCAAGACCAAGAGAAAATTAATGCTGTTACAACAAGGAGTCAAAAGGATTTAGAATCGGAAAAAGAGAAAGAGGAAATAGGTGACCCTATGGTGATGGAGGTAGATCTGGAAATAAGAGAGAACCCAAAAGAGCCAGAAGTTGTAATACCACCAATGAAACCAGTTGAAGAAAAAAATAAGAAAGATGTTGAACAGGTGATTAAACCACCTCCCTCTTTGCGAGTGACAAAGAAGGATTCAAAAGAGAAAGACTTTCGAAAGTTTACGGCCTTGTTCAAAAAGTTAGAAGTGAATCTACCTTTCTTTGAAGCACTGGAGCACGTGCCTGTGTATAAGAAATTTATGAAAGAGGTGTCGGCGAAAAAAAGATCACTAGAAGGAGAACCAAAAATTGCAATCGAGAAGTGTAGTATAGTCGCTGCAGCAAGAAAGATCCCAATTAAGAGAAAAGACCCTGGGGCGGTGGCGATACCATGCACTATCAAGAATATATCATTTAAAAAGGTACTTCTCGATTCTGGCTCTAGTGTGAGTTTAATGCCTTTATCCATTTTCAAAAGGCTTGAATTAGACAAGATCAGTGAAAGTAAGTCGCAATTACGGTTCGCCGATCACACTATTAAGAAATCGTATGGGGTAGCGGAAGATGTACTAGTAGAAGTTGATAAGTTTTTTTTCCCTGTTGACTTCCACATCATGGACATTCCGGAAGATGAAGAAACTCCGATCCTTCTTGGGAGACCCTTTTTGTCGACAGGACGCTGTAATTTTGACATTGAAAAAGGGACGCTAACGCTAAAATCATTTGATGAAGAAGTAACCTTGAAGATGTTGGGAGTCAAGAAACATAGGGCAGGTGTGAATGAGAAAACTTCAGCTGGTACGCCGGAAGGTGAACAAGAAGACAAAAATCTCAAAAATTTCCAAGAAAAAATCTCTAACATATCTTCTCCAATGGAACCAAATTATGAAGCTGTCAAAAGTCCTAAGAAGGCTAAGGAAAGTGATAAGAATGGGGGAGGGAAAGTGAAGAGAAAAGCTATCCATGCTTTTCATCTTCATGAGTTTGTGGTTATGAAAGTGCAGAGTAACGAGTTTTTGGAAAGGGAAACACCCTCCATAAAGAAAAAAAAGGGGTAATGGATCGTCGAGCCATGCGACGTTAAACGAAGCACTTAGTGGGAGGTAACCCACACTTTTAATGTTTTGTCTTATTTTGTTTGATTTTATTTCAGGAAATAATCAGGGAACCCGTCTGGTGAAAGCTAGGAGGCGGCAATTGATATTGCGTTACTCTCTGTAAGTCACCCTCTCGGACTTGTTACGAAACATTGAGGTCAATGTTTAGTTCAAGTTTGGGGGGTGGAGCTATTTATTTTTGAATTGTTCAAATTTTCTGTTTTTATTTAATTATGTACTCCCAGTTAGAGTAAGTAGTCCCATAACAAAGTGAGAATCTCAAGCAAAGTATCAACAATGAAGCAACATGTATGAAAGTGGTAGGAAGTGAATGATCAAAATTTTTCAGTTTCACTTTCTTTTTCAATAAGTAACAAAGCAGGTATGAATTTTCAAACTCAAACTCTTAATGTGTGCAATGAAACTTAAGGTGTTAGTAAATACCGTCAGAAGTTCTTTATGGTACATTGTTTGTTGAATCAGCTTAGCCTTAACCATTGTGAGGAAAGCTTTCCATTGTTTACTATATGCAGGAGACCATCAATTGTTTTGACTTGTTTGTATCATGCTAAACCATTTGTTGCATCGTCTGTGGAAATCGGTGAAAGTGATTTAGGCACTTGTTTGAATCTGAGAGTTCTTTTAGCCTGTTCTAATGCACAACTTATTTTCTTCTGTGAGAGTGTGATCCTTTGCTAACCATTCTTTGAGCCTGAGGTCAAGATAAGCATTATAATATACACCAAGGAAAATATCTGGTGAGTTTTGATTTCAATAAAAAGTTTTGTTCTGGACCATCAACCATAAAATTTGGTGATGTGTTTTCTCTTTGACCTTTTTAGAAAGTAGGGGAGCATTCATATAATCTGAATACAGGTTGATCTCCAAGTTGGGGAGAGTCACATTCAAAAGAAGAGTAAGTACTTATGGTAATCGGTGAAAGATAAAAGAAGTCGTAGCTTGAAAAAAAAAAAAGAGAAGTAACAACTTTTGAATATAAAGATTGTTGAAAAAAAAAGTGAAAAAGAAGAATCAAGCTACGAATGAATGAAAAAAGATGGACAGGTAAAGGAAGTAGAGTTTTAGAGAAAAAGAAATAAGTTATGAATTGGATGCTTCCCTATATTAGGAACAACCCTTGATTATCTTCTTTTCTTTGAATCTAAACCACATTACAACCATAGAAAGACCTTCTGATTCTCAGATTCCACAAGACTTGATGCGAGCAATTTGGTGAACGTATGATATGGATCTTTGTTGATTTAATTGTTTGGATGAGTGTTTAACCCCTCTTTTATTCATCATACTTTTTGATAAGAGTGATTAGTGCTGGTTCAAGCAACTGTGTAGTGTTTTGAACTTCTGGAGGTAATTTGCTTTCAAAGTTTGTTTCATGTGTATATTCTGAGTTTGCAGGTAGAAGAGGAGTATTTGACTTAGTTACTGGATTGAACCACTTGAGAAAAACTTTTTGAAAAACTTGTTGCTTGATTGTCGGTAAACTTTGCTGGAGGTAAGTAATTTTGTTTAGGGACAAACAAAACTCTAAGTTGGGGAGAGTTTGTTAGGAGTAAATTAATGGTAAATTCATGTGTTAATAGAAGTGATTTAGTTTCCAAACCAATGCGAAATGTGATGAATCCATAGGTTTTTATGAAGAATTGAACTGAATAAGTTTAGTTCATGGGTAAAGCAAATCGAATCACTTGTGGGTGTTATTGTTGCAGGTTTTGAGCTGAATTGGAACTTACGAAGAACATGAGGAGGATAGAGAGCTTGAAGTCTCAAAGGCAAAGGAAAAAGTTGGTTTTTGCAAAGGTCGCGCCGCGAGAGTTCTTCCTTGCGCCGCGAAAACATCTCTGTTTGAGGGGCGCGCCGCGCCAGCCCGTTGCCGTGCCGCGGCCTCGGCGTTAAAAGCCCAAAAATTCTGTTTAAAAGCCCTAGCTTCCAAGAGAAAAAGAGTGGTTAGAGAACTTTGTGAAGAGCGAAATTAGGAGAGCATTCTGAGTTTGCAATCAAGAACAACAATTGAAGGCCAATTCTTTACCAATTGAAGACATTCCATTGATGAAGATGAATCCTTCTATTAATTCTTGTGTGTTCTTCATGTCTATGGAGAGCTAAATCCCTCTTGTTGAGTCTAAGGTAGTAGTTAACCTATGAATATACATTACCATTAATTAATTCCTGTGAACAATTGTTTGAATTCATTATCAATAAGAAACCTTGCTTTTAATTTACATCATTGTTGAATCTTCGATCGAAAGAGAGGATTTTTACTTTTGCCCTAGGTTACTATATTGATTCAATTATAATTTGCAGAGATGGAATTGTGATTGGGTTTTCATAATTATCGTTCTTAATCACTATTATCGATATTGATATTTGGAGAGATCGAATCTCATACCGGTAAAAGTTTATCTAATTTGATTTGCAGACATGGAATCTTATTTGAGGATAAGTGAAGATAGTGATTCAAAGGATTGTTCTATTGGGAATTAATTGATAATTGTATAGGATTAGGTTGATGAACCCTAAAGGCTCAACATCTTTCTTTATTTGTTAACACAAAGTCCTTTACTTGCTTTTAATTTATTATTTGTTTTTGATATTATTAGAAGTATAAAACAAACCAAACCAAATTTCCTAACTCAAAATAAACAACTATAGAACGGCAGTGATATTAACCAATCCCTGTGGATACGATATATTACAGAAAATATTTACCCACAAATACTTTCAACACCTCTCAACGCCTATAAATAGAAGTTCTGATCAGAAGCAGCAATAGAGAATACTTGTGCAAAATACTGAAACGCTGTCAAATTCAAATATCACGAACTTCATCTTCAATCTCACAAACTCTTGTAATATTTAGTGAGTGTTAAGCTTAGAACTTAAGAGAAATATCACTGTTATGATTACTGTTTTATTAGAAGCAATCTAAACTCTTGTAAACTTTATTTTACATTGTTTGTAAAAGGTACCTAGAGTGATCAAATTGTGATCTATAGACTCTAGAAGACTTAGAAGGTTTCTAAGTGAAGAATTCCTAGAGTGATCAAGTTGTGATTTGTATACTCTAAAAGACTTAGAAGTTTTCTAAGTGGATAACCATTGTAATCAGTTGGATTAGTGGCTTAAATCCTCAGTTGAGGTAAATCACTTTAAGGGGGTGGACTAGAGTAGTTTCGTTAACAACGAATCAGGATAAAAGTAATTGTGTTAATTGTTTTTATCTTACAAGTTTTTGAAGTCACACTTATTCAAACCCCCCCTTTCTAAGTGTTTTTTTATCCTTCAACATCACAACACTCATATACTCATTTTAGGCTACAAATTCTTCTTCAATTAACATTGGATCGATAGGATACTAATCTTGCACACTAAAGATATCGTAAGAACAGTACTCCGCAATTGTGCAGTCATAAGCCTCCTTCCTATATAAATCAAATCTGAATCATGTTATTATTCTTAAGTGATAACGCGAAAATGTATCACATATTTGGCTTGATTTATATAGATTATTTCTCTATTTTATTTTAATTAAGTCATTTTATTCTAGTATTATGTCGGTATTTTTATTGTTTCAGATATTTAGGATATTCAAAGACTAGTTAAGGAAAGGAAAGAAATCGAGAAGAAATCGCTCAAAAAGACAAAAGAAAGAAGAGGTGAATCAATTTAGAATGGGAGGTGCAAAGCAAAACGGATATAAAAGCCATATTTGAGGCCCATCCCACGCTAAGGCTGAGACGCCCTTCTCCTAAGGCTGAGACGCCCGTCTCACAAGCCCAAAAGAAGGAGACGTCCGTCTCCCAAAGCCCAAGCCACGTCACAAAAAGGAGACGTCCTTCTCCAACAATCTAGCCCACTTGAGACCCCCGTCTCAAGACTCGTTCAAAGAGTTTTGGAGTTGATGACCCACGTCTCCTATATTTTTGCTGCATGTTGCAATAAACCAACCAAGTCCATTCATCCCATGATTTTCTCAACTTCTCCAACTTCCCATTTTCTCCACTACTTCTATGATGCTGAAAGTAACTTCCACTTCCATTCACTATAAAATAAGTTTGAGCATTCATTTGAAGGGATCCAAGTTTTAGGCGCGGAAGCGCTGTTCATAGTTTTAGGCATAAATTATCACTAAAAGTGGTAGTTTCTCACATTGAGGAACTACCACACCATTAGTTTTAGGCCTACAATTTATGTACTCTTGGATCACAATCTTGCCGACATTATTTCAAAGCTTTATTCAAGTTTCAAGATTTGTTTTGTTCGTAATTTTATTCAAGTTTGTTTCGTCTGCTTTACTTCCAGGTTTATTTATTTGCAATTATTTTAGTTTCTTGTTCTTATAATATTGTTTTATCATTACAAATCTAAATATGCACATGTTCATGGTTAGTAATTATAATTTCATGTTTAATAATTATAATTTCATGTTTGTTCCTTTAAGTATGTCTGGCTAATTTAACCAGATATCGGTATGTAAAGTAATTTAACCGTAGGGATCCGTAATAAGTTGGCTTAAATATGTTTTATTAAATATCACTCGTTCCTGGTTTTGTGTCTAATTAAATATGCTAAAGTTATAAAACCAACAGAGCGAGAGTTTGAGGTTTTAGAACTAATAAAGGTTAAGATCAACAGAGCGAGAGTTTGAGATCTTTAACTGGATAGTAGACATAGGACATTAGTTTTAAGGATGGCGAAAGCGTACGTTAGGGAATACTAGCATGACCCGAGTCAACAGAGCGAGAGTTTGAGACTAGGAGATTTAAGTAGGTAATGTCTTCATGAACCGAGCATTTTATTAAATATGAAGTTTTCAAAAAGCGTTTCTAAATCTGGTGGGATGGCGAGAGCGTACATTATGAGTTAGGATCGTAGTCTGAATCAATAGAGCGAGAGTTTGAGAGGAGGACTTTTAAATAACATAGTTAGTAAAGATTTTTGATTTAATTAGAATCTGGCCAATGAAACTTCGGATCACCTAAGTTAGACGAACTACATACTGATATCCGTTTATTATTATATTCTTAGAATTAAGATTTTAATTTTCCCTTTAGAAAACAACCAAAATATTCATTAGCCTTAGCTTTACATAGTAACTTTAGATAACGGTAGATCGATTTATAGTCCCTGTGGATTTGATATCTTTTAAAACTACACGACACGACTGTGCACTTGCAGTTATCCCGACTAATAGACACGTAAAGTCGCGATCATTAAGCCTAACTTACTCAAATCACATTAAGTCCGTTATCTTCACACACTCATAGTAAGGTGACTGGTTAGTGACTCTAATCCTTTTTGCATGGGATTCTGGCAACTAAGTGACACAACCATTGTAGTTGCGGAGGATCAGACCATAATCCGCCCTACTAAGTTCATCACTAAAAGCTTAACAAATTTTATTATCATATTTTGTAGGTTCCACGTTAAGTGACCGGGTGAGAATCACCCAACTTAAAAAGTGCATTCTCTCACATTTCCAAATAAAAGGCACTTCAATTTAATAATATTAATCATTAATGTTACTAATATTAACCAGATTACTTTTTAATTAATAATAATATTACATTAACAAAAATATATTTCATCAATATTACTGATTTTAACCAATCTTCATCTTGTTCTTCACTTTTCATCACATGCATAAAAAAATAAAATAAAAAAAAGTAGAAAACACTACCTCAAATATCCATCCTCTCTCTCAAGTCTCTCTTTTCCTCCCTAACACCAGAAATTCAAAAATCAAGAAGATCTAGATGACATCTAAATTTGAGATAAAATTAGAACACGATCAAATTTGTCTGAAAATCAGAAAACTCAAATGAAGTTGAAGAGATAAAAACAAAAAGTCAAGAGACATCCATATCTGGGATAAAAATAAAGAGTCAATAGACCTTAAGGCTTTGTTTGCGAGTTTGGAAGGGAGGGGAGGGCTTCCGAAAACAAAATTTTTAAAATATAGGAAAATATTTGACATTTTTTAAAAAATTGATTTTGTTTTGAATGATAAAAGAGTCATTATCATTACTAAATTTTTAATTTCCAAAATACTATAGCAACCTAAAAGATATTTGGAAAATTTATGTAAGCCCTCCAAAACACTCCTTCAATACAAATTTTGAGTTCCTCCGTTTTATGGGATTTTTGGTGTTATTAATAAAATCAAACCCTCCAACTCAAAATCTTTCTATTCTTTTCACAAAATATTTCCTAATTTCCAAAACCCTCCCCTCCAAACTCGTACACAAAGCCTAAGGGTATGTTTGAAAGTTTGGAGGGGAGAGCTTTGAAAAAATAGAAAGATTGAGTGGAGAGAATTAAATAATTTTGGTTGGGAAGATTTTAGATGGTTTGTTTTTATTTATAACACTAAAAATTCTCTAATATGGGAGAACTCAAAGTTTGTATTGAAGAAGGGTTTTAGAAGACTTACATAAAATTTTAAAATATCTTTTATATTATTACAGTATTCGAAAAATTAAAAATATAGTAATGATATACACTCTTTTATCACTCTATACAAAATCAATTTTTTAAAAAATGTCAAATATTTTTTATATTTTTTAAAAATGCGTTTTTTGAAGCCTCCCCCTCTCTTCTCTCCAAACTTCCAAAGATAACCTAAAAAATACAATCCAATTACTGTAAAAGGTGTTCTTTCTCAAATACAAACTCAAACCTATCATTGTGAGGAATCTTCTCGAAGGACACCAAAGCAAGAGCAAGATCGACGATGTCATTTGTTAACACGTATGGTGTATTGATAACTCTAATTCCCCTCCTTCTATATTTTTTGAGATTAATTTTATAAAATCCAATGCTGCTAGTGGAAACAATATAGATATAGAAGAGAGTTGATGGTTTTAACATCGAACTAAATTAACGTGTGTTTTGGAGAAAGCTTGATCGACGAATAATTTTAGATTTTGAAGAGATTGAGAGTCTGTTTGAACGAACTTTAAAAAATATAGAATTTTTCTTGGTATTTTTGAAAATAAATTTTCTTAAATACAATTTTTTTTATATTCGTTTTTTTTAAAGTGAAACACTAATTTTGAGATCCTATAACATAAAATGACATTATTAAAGACTAAAACTTAGTCAAAATTATAATTTTTCAAAAATTTATATTTTAAAAATGATTTTTTATGAAAATCTATTTGAAATAACTTCAAAATTAAGTGAATTTTTGAAATTTTAATATCCAATTTTTTTTGTAAATTAAAGAAATATCTAAAATCACATTTTAAAAATTTACAATATTTTTTATACAAAATTATGTAACTCTATAAAAATCATTTAAAAAAAAGAAAACAAACTGAACCTAAAACAATGTTCTGAGTTTTTCAAAAAAGTTGACGGGTAGTTGAAGAGAGAAAGATGCAATTCCATTGACTAATTTTCTTAAATTTTCAATTGATATAATTTTAATTTTGATAATTAATATAATGTTAGTGTTAATTTTTGTAATTGATACAATGTTAATTAATATGTTAAATGCATTTTCTAATTTAATTAAAAACAAATTCTACTTGTTTCATTTTTCAAACAATTATGTTAAGAAGTTATATGATTACATGAAATTCTTATATATCATATGGGAAATACCATTTTAATCGAATATTAATAAGTTACTATTATTATAATTATTATATTGATAAAAATATTATTAGTATTAATAAAATATTATCATAATAATAATTATTATTATCAATATTGAAGAGAATTTAAATTTGATAATGTGACAATAGTGCGTCATCATGTACAATTTTATATAAAATTAAAAATTGGTCTCAAATTGAGAGGCTTAAAAATCCATGAATTTTTTTAAAAGAAAAGACTAAAATTGTGAAGTTTAAAATAGAATAATTAAAATAAATAAAAAAAAGAAAAAGAAAATTGTAATTAAGTTAAAGTTATTTTGTCAAGGTCTTCGATTTTTTTTGGCAAATCAAACCTACCTATAGACAAAATATTTAATATATTACATTAATTTGACCAAATTAAAATAAAATATGATGAATTATATTTTTAAAATTAATTATGATAAAAAATTAATATTTATGACATTTTTCTCCTTTATAAAACATTATTCATTTTCCTAAAATTCATTGTATTATTTTCCCATTACTTCTCCATATACTCACCATGTTCAAAGAGTCCAATATGACCATACTTTAAGGTCAAGAGACATGAAAATTTAATGTATACAAAAAAAAGTCAAAGAAATAGAATTAGAAAGAGAAGTAACCAAATTAAACAAATTTTTTATTCTCCACCCTAAATTTCTACTAGTGCTCTTTTTCTCACACCCCCTCACCAAAATCCAAACATAGTAGTCCCATAATTTCCCTATAAAATCCCCAAATAACCCTCTCAAAAACATGATCTCATATTCCAACTCACCCTCACAAAATTTCACAACCAAAACCAAATCATGGCAGATAGCCCAAGCAAGAGCAAAACCAACTCCCTCATCCACCATACCACCTCCAAAAAGGGTGGTTGGAATGCTGCCATCTTCATCATATGTAAGTTTTCTCCATCACCCATTTCTTATTTCCCCCCAATTTTCACATCTTCATCATGTAATTGATGATTATGTTCTTTTTGTATAGTTGTGGAATTTGCTGAGAGATTTGCATACCAAGGATTGGCCTCAAATCTCATAAATTACCTCACAAAATTTCTGAATGAACCCACAACTACAGCTGTGAAAAACGTTAACACATGGGTTGGTGTTTCTTCACTCTTCCCTTTGCTTGGCGGTTTCGTAGCTGATTCCTATCTAGGTCGCTTCAACACCATTCTCTTGTCTTCACTAATCTATCTTGTGGTAAATATTTTTTCTACCTCACTCAATACAGTAGTTACATGTCTCTATCATAAATAACTGTATACACCACTTATTTAAATCACATTACATATTATTTATTATTTATTTTTCACGAAGATATCCGGTGGCATTTTCTAGTCAATTTAATCGATAGTTATGCAAGAACATCAGAGATAAAGATAACACCGGTTTGAATTTGCAACTTCGTAATAAGATGTTTTTTCTACAACTACCAAGTAAATTATTTTTATTTTATTTTAATAATTTATAAAATATTTTAATACAATATGATTGATATATGTATACAAATTTTTTTTACACCGACACTATGTAAATTTTTTTTTTTTTTACTATATACCCACTCTGATATTAAAGTGCAATTTATAACTTTTTTTTCATGGTTCTTGATTCTGCTGCTGTAATCTATTGTGCTCTTTCCTCTTTGTGATGCAACACTTTTGTCGTTTATGGAGTTTATGTATTATGCATAAGGTCCCACATTTGTTTGAAGCAGAAATTAGGAATCATAATTCTTTAATATTATTTCTTTATTTTAATATGATTTTCCAATAAAAAAGTTATTTTTAGTTAGAGAAATATTTAATAAATTTTTTAACTTTATTGCAATATATATAAAATTTTTTATATAATGTTGAAATTTTATTGACCATAATTCTTTAATACTACTACTATATTTAAATATAATTTTCCAATAAAAAATATTTATCTTTAGTTAGAGAAATATTTAGTAAATTTATTTAATTTATTGCTTATATAAATTAATTTTGTATAAGTTTGAAAATTTATTGACCATAATATTACATGATAAGTTTATTATTGAGTTTAATAATAAGACAAAACTTAGCTATCATCTCATATGTATTCTTCCCTAAAAATGTTCATAATTAATCAAAATCAATTAGTTTTCCAAAACTTTAAGATGTTACATTTTTTAGTAAAGTACATTCCTACAAAAATCAATCATGCTGTCACTAAATTATATCTTTAGCCAGAATAGAATAAAAATACAGGATAATAAAATAACTAATTAATCAGAAAGATGCTTAATAATCCAATATTTAAATGAAATAATTTTTTCCAACCATAAAAAATAATAATAATAAAATAGTGACTCATGATATCATGTTCTTTCTTGTGAGTACTTTTCACACACACAGTACAATTTAGGCATATCACATGATTTCAATATTCCTTTTCACGATATGCATATTTCCTGTGGATTATTTGTCCTCATTATACTTGCAAAATTTAATTATTCATAAAATATTTTATATTATTAATTTTGATGCATACGATAAAAATTTAATTTTCTCAACAGGGCATGGTTTTCTTGACACTTTCAGTGTCAGTACTAAGACATAAGACACTTTTCTTCTTTGCACTTTATGTGCTTTCCATTGGTGAAGGTGGCCATAAGCCATGTGTTCAAACGTTCGCCGCCGATCAATTTGACGACGATACGCCGGAAGAGAAGGATGCGAAGAGTTCGTTTTTTAATTGGTGGTACTTAGGCATTGTCGCTGGTTCAACTGCTGCCGTTTTTTTACCTGTTTATCTTCAGGTAAATTAATCTAATTTTTGTGATTAAATATGTCAGTTGATAAATGTCTTTTGCACAACTATCAACTGAGCTAGACGTAATTATTGGGTGAATGGATTCTGATACTAACACTGAAAATTTGGAAAAACACAGGACAATGTTGGGTGGGGAGTGGGGTTAGGAGTATTGGCAGGTGTGTTGGCAATTGCATTGGCAATCTTCTTATTGGGAATCAAAAGGTACAGAAAAGAAGGCCCTACGGGTAGCCCATTAACAAGACTGGCCCAAGTTTTTGTCGCCGCATCTCGCAAGTGGCGCGTACAAGACACCATTGGTACTAACAACTTTTGTTATAGTCAAGAGGAGAAACTTGAACCTCATCATGATCATCCTCTTCAACCTAAATATCACACTTTGCTCCATACTCGTCAATATAGGTGGGTACCACTCTTTATTCCTTTCTTATATACTCATTCCATTTTTATGCAAGTTACAAAAATTCTCTAAATTTTAGTTTTGTACACAAAATGCTTTCTCTCTTTACACTAGATGTTGAATTAGTAGGTTGATTTTTATAGAAGAGAGTTAACTTTCTTTTGAATAAAATTTAACATACTTTCCGACAAAGAAATGTTGAGGATTGCTAGTCTAATACTCTAACAAAAATTACCTATTTAGTAAAATTCTAATAGAAAAAGAAAATCAATTATGGAAGGAATGTTGGGGGAGTATTAGAGATAGCATTTCCAACAATTTTCAAATTTGTTTCACAATTATTATAGATATAATTTTAGAGTTAATTATGAGAAAACATTAAAATTTATAATGATTTAAAAGTTGTGATTGACCAAAAGCGTATAGGAATTAAATCTGATTAAGACAACTCCGTTGATATTTATGCAGAGACATCTAATTGCAGAGGTGTGTGTTTAAATTTGAGATATCTCTCTCTTATTTACTTTTAAGAGCTTGTCATTAGAGTACTAGACAAGATAAGATCAAACATGACAATATTAGACAGAGTGATGAGCCAACACCTATAGCAAAAAAGATGGTAGAAAATAGACTTAAGTGGTTTGAACATATATAGAGAGAAGATTGGTAAATTATGTGGTAAGGAGATTATATTAGATGGAGAAAGGAAGACCGAGAACAACTATAAGAGAAGTTATGAAGAAAGATATCGAGATTAATATTTGAGATAAAAGCATAGTTCTAAATAGAACATTATGGCAGAAGTTGATGCATGTAGCCGACTTCACTTAGTGACATAAAACTCGGTTGTTGTAGAGTACTAGCTTAGTAAAAAATAGTGTCAACATATTACATATAACATATACAATAAACATTTAACAAGACTAAAGAGGGGCTTTATCCAATATTCCATTGGATCAACTGTTGAGAATGAACTACAGTGAGCCACAACACTTTAGAGGATCCAAATAGTTTAATATAAATAATTGAATTGGAGAATTTTTTTTGTCAACTTGTTATACATAGAAAAGTCATGAGTTAATGAATTTGTTATTATGGGCATGTGGGGTTGGATCTTGGTTGGAAATTGGAATTGATCCCAACAATTCATTGTGGGTTCAGATTTTCTGTTCCCTCTGTGTATGTTGATTCTCAGTGACATTTTCTAATTTTCATAACCATATGCTAAAATAATATTCTTGTGACAAAATTAATATATGATCAATTTGTAACAGATTTTTGGACAAAGCAGCAATAATTGATGAAGTTGATGCATCTAGCAAATCAAGAAATCCATGGAGACTATGTTCAGTGACTCAAGTCGAAGAAGTGAAGCTCGTCCTCCGCCTAATCCCGGTATGGCTAAGCTGTTTAATGTTCACCGTCGTCCAAGCTCAAGGACACACATACTTCATCAAACAAGGCGGAACATTGATCCATACCATAGGATCAGATTTTCAGTTTCCACCCGCGTCACTTCAAGGTCTAGTCGGAGTCACGATCCTCTTCGCCGTCCCAATATACGACCGAGTTTTTGTACCGCTCGCTAGAAAATTCACAGGACACACCAATGGGATAACCGTGTTGCAGAGAATCGGAGTCGGTCTATTTTTGTCTATACTCACAATGTCCGCGGCAGCTCTCGTGGAAACAAAAAGGGTTAGCATTGCTAAAAGCCACGGTCTAATAGACGATCCAAAAGCAATACTACCGATGCATATATGGTGGTTACTTCCTCAATATATGATCACAGGTGTTTCTGACGCGTTTACTATCGTCGGATTACAAGAATTGTTCTACGATCAAATGCCAGAGGGACTAAGAAGTTTGGGAGCCGCGGCGTATATAAGTATAGTAGGAGTTGGAAGCTTTGTTAGTAACATAGTTATAGTCATCGTTGAAGCAATTAGTGCAAAAGCTGGTGAGAAATGGTTGGGAGATAACATCAATAGGGCACACCTTGATGATTATTATTGGGTTATGGCTGCATTAAGTGCTTTGAATTTGGGTGTTTATTTATGGATTGCAAAGTGTTATGAGTATAAAAAGGTAGATGAAGATGAAAAAAATAATCTTCAAGAGGGTTCAAGCTTCAATAGATATCGTTCTGGAGTGTAACACAAGGCAAGAAAAAGCTTCAGCCATAGCTATTGCTACTACACAATTTCCACTTGAGTATATAGTTCTTGATGTGTTATAGTATCAATAAATTTTTAAGATAGTTGCATCTTCTTTTCAATTCAACTTGATTGTAACTTTATTTTTCTGATAAATTTGAGTAAATATTCAAATTAGTCCTCGACAATGTAGACGAAATGGTAATAATTATTAAAAATTCACACACACAATCCTGAGTACCAGAGTTCAAATTTTAGTGATGACGTTCAACCTAACAATATCGACTTCTGTTAGTTGAGATAGGACTTGCAGATAAGAAAAAAAGATTTAGTATTGGTCCTTTCAGAATCGACTGTAATATATAAAAGGACTAATTTAAAAGTTATAGATTCTCGAGAATAAAATTGATAATAACAAAGCAACAACATATCAGAATCTCTGCAAATCAAATACTAAAAGGCAACAAAAGGGTAGCTTGCTCCGTGCTGCAAGTTCAACATCATGACAAGAACCCATATTCATTTGTTGGAACTGTCACTATCCAAAGGAATGAAATATCATTATTTCATATCGAATATCAAGCTTTTGTTCTATTGCAAAACTTGCTGCACAATATTATCATAAAGTGAGTAGCATTTCTAGAACCATCTCAAAACTTTACTGCCATACAATAATTTTAGTGTCCAAAATTGTGCAGCCAGTGCTTAGAATTGAAAGGACAGTTAGAACATAAAAAAAGTCTTTCAAGATTTTAAATTGTGGATCACATTATACGGTTCGAATATGTATTTAACATGCGTAATATCTAAATATTTTCGACAGCCAAAACCGCGACAACAATTTGATAGCATGGTTGGTGTCTTTATCCAAGCAGCTGATCAGAATATTGGCAATCGTCATTCTGCATTTGATCTTCCATCCTAACAAGGCTATTACTATGCATGGATCAACATTGAAAAGACATAAAGCATAGATACTTTATGTCTACCACTTGTAGAAACTCTACCGTAATTCAGGGATCATCAATATTAGCAAAACAAAATTGGGAGTAGGAAAATTGTTAAGGGGATTTCGGGGCTAGGCTAAGGGAAGAATTTGATACATTAAGCAACTGTCATAGTTCTTTCTTGAATTCTGTGAGATTATAATTGTACTAGAAAAAGTACACCAGTGTAATTTTACCAGCGAGGACCAGTAAAAGATCGTAGGGGTGAAGTGGATCCCAACCATCAAAGTGATCTGTCAGGCTTCCGAACTTAGGCAACCAAGAAAAGAAAGAATGCTTTAGAGGGGGAAATTTATCAAGGTTTTTCCTATGACTAATGTCCTTCCACCTCCTGCTACCGAAAGTGCGGAGTCACCTCCTGCCAAGAGAAGTAGGGTAGATATTGATAAGGGGCCGATTGACTTGGATTCCATAACCTCCATAGATTTGGTCTGGAAGCCAAGAGTTTCTTAGAAGGTGGTGGCAGTGCTGATCCAAAAATGGATCTTCCATCGCTGCTACGGTAGAAAAAGTCCACTTTTTTGGAGAGGATTTTTGATGGAATAGCGTTTATTTATGACCAACTCAACCTAATCTTCTTGCTATGAGAATATTAATCAACAACAACATACAAAAGTAGTTATCAGCAAAACAACATTGTAACACCCCAATTCTATCCCGCAATTATAAGCGATAATCAGAGTACATTTAAAAATATTCATCAAAAGATGGGATGTCACATTTCGACTTAACCAAACAAACATACTTATATTGCATTTAACAAAGATACACAGCATTCGAAAACAAAACTTTATCCAACAACTTCCAATTTCAACCTATAAACATCTTCCATTCAACTTAAAACAAATGTCAACTTAGAATACAACAACTTAAACAATAATGGCTAACCCCCGAGTGCTATGTATCAGAGCAATAGACACCAACTCGACTTGCCATAAAGCAACATAAAGACTTCAAAAAGTCACTTCGAACATCCACAGCTAATCTCGAGTACCTGCCAATTTCCCATGGTAGGGGAAATATCAGCAAAGAGGTGAGATATTTTACAATATAAAGGAATGCATGATAAATAATATAGGAGATATAGATCATACATAATTTCAACACTTCACATCACATACATCTTACAACAACTTTCATCACAAAACAACTTATCAGTATAATATAACTTTCAAAACGGAAACAATGTGATTAATCAAATAAGACAACATATTCAAATTCACAATTATACTATCATCACGTCACAACAAACATATCATCATCACGTCACAACAAACCAAACACAATTCAAATGCAATTCAAATGCGACTCGAATGTGACTCAAACTTATGCACATGCATGTGGTACCATTGGAGTAAACTCCTGTGTCAAACAGTTTGCCATTGGACCGTCTCAAATATTTTGCCACAAGTGCCGTCTCAAACATTTGCCACAAGGGTCGTCTCAAACAATGCAATGGATGCGACTCAATGATGCACATCAACAAACACAACTTAAGCCACTTAATCAACTTAAACGACATAATCAACTTGAACGACATAATCAACTTAAACAACATAAGCAACACAAGCAACACAAACAACTTAAGCAACACGTCATGCATCTTCTCGAACAAACCAACTCAATGCCAAGGTTCTATGGCAATAACCTTATCATTACTATCATAGTAATTCATCACGTCTCAATCACGTCTTTAAGTCATATCACACTACAGCGAATAAGGGCTTTAAAAGCGCTTATTTTGGGCTTTAAAAGCGCTGCCAAAGCCAGCGCTGCCGTAGGTAACGACAGCGCTTTTGAAACTCCAAAAGCGCTCTCGTAGCCCCCCTATAGCAGCGTTGTCTCCAAAAAAGCGCTCTTGTATACCCCCTATAGCAGCGCTTTTTCCAGAAAAGAGCTCTCGTAGCCCTCCTATAGCAGCGCTTTTTCCAGAAAAGCGCTCTCGTAGCCTCCCCTATAAGAGCTCTTTTATCCAGAAAGCGCTCTCGTAGCCCCCCTATAGCAGCGCTTTCGTACGTTGCGTTTTTTTTTATTTTTTATGTTTTTTTTTATCTTAGGCAGCGCTTTTAGTTATAAAGCGCTTTAATAGGTGCCCCTTTAAGAGCGTTTTTTAAAAGCGTTGTCTGTAATACCCTACCAATATGTGTCTAGAATCATATTAGCGGAATACTAATAACTGGTACTGAGTACATACAAAAGTCAGGAATAATAAAATAAGATGTATACATTTCAAAATCATCTCGAAGATGGATACAATTGATATGTCTATACAATGATAATAATACACAGCGGAAGAAAAGATCAGGCACAGTCTTCACGGCATCCGGTCAAAAGTTCTTGATCCAAGCATCTAGCAAAACTCGATCTTGCACGGTACCTAAAAAATAATAAGATGAATGGGGTGAGATTACTAAATCTCAGTGAGTTCCCCTATCTTATGGGTTCTCTCGGCTCTACAGGGTACATACATCAACTACAGATCCATGTCAGATCCTAAGGTTTCCTCACTATCCAGTATAGGAAAGCATGTCAACTAGTAGCACCACGATTGAATGTCCACTGACCATCCGATTAGATATTCTGAGAACATATCACATGTTCGGATATTAGGTACATGTTTCCTCCAGAATAGGTCTTCCGGGTTTACCTGCCAACCTTCTGTCGGGAGCTACCCTCAAGGTCTGGTCTTTCGGGTTTACCTGCCTATCTGCCCTTGAAACAAGACCCCAAATTGTAACACTCCAAAATTCATATTTAATTATTTAATTAATTATTTATGATTATTGGTGAATTGTGATGAATTATATGACATATTGTGTGGTTTTATTGATATATACTGAGGAGAATGACGATAAGTTGTGGAGTATTAGTGAGAGGAAAATATAATTAGAGATTATTTAGATTTAAATAATTTAATTATATTTTGTGGGATTTATAATAATAATATAGGTTGCATTATTTAAATTATTATTATTATTTAAAATAAGGGCGAGTAGAGATTTCAAGGGCAAGTTGGTAAAATAGGGGGAATAAGTGAGGATATAATTGAGAAATCATTATTAAGGGTCTAATAAGAATAAAAAGTGAGAAATTATTCCACTATTCTGATTTCACGTATTTTTGGTGAGAAGAGCTCTGAAGGGGAAAGCTGAAGAAGGCTAGGGCTTTGGAAGGATTGCTGTAGAGTTCAAGGGAAGAGAATTCAGATTCCAATCGTAAGGTAAGGGGTGACTATTCTTTATTAAATAGTATTATAGTTTTGATGATGGTAAAATAGATTAAGAGTTGAACCTCTATTTAGGATGTTAAGGTTTATGAGATTCTGACACTGACATGCCCAATTTGATGAATATGATGCAATTGGTTTGTTATAATTGATGGATGATAGTTATATTGCATTGTTATTGTGTTAGAATCATGAAAATTGATGAAAATTGGTCACTATAATGTGTGGGTTCGTATTTGGTGTTGATGGTGAAAGTAGGAATGAAGAAAAGTCATAAAATTGGAGTTTTCTGCTATATCAGCGTCAGGAACCGGTAGGTGATTTTGTCCAGCAGGAACCGGTTCCCAGATGGGGAGGAACCGGGTTCCACAGATTTTTCTTAATTTTCACTTAACTTTAAAAGCTTCTAACTTTCAAACCGTAAGCCCGTTTTAGACGCCGTTTTGGACGTTGTTTCTTAAATTGAATGCTATACCATATGTAATAAAGAAAACAACAATAACTTGATTTTATTTTGAAAATTATCGTTTTCTTCAAATGTGGTTTATTCTTGTTTTGCATAGTTGATGAGGTGCAATGATTTGTTGTTTGCATAACTGAATATGTGCAATGATGTGTGTTGTTATAATGTGATTGCTTCTGCTTGTTATGCAAATGGATGTTGTTCGTGGTAAATATGGTTATCATGTGTTTTGATGAATGATGATTGATTTGTTTTGAATGGTGCATGAGACATGTGCATACTTACGATGTTGATGTGATGAGATGAAATGAGACGATGTTAAGCATCATATTGATGATGATATAAGTATGTGATATGTGTGCATTCATTCATGAATCATTTGCATTGATAATATATCCCGATGATGAGTGGATTTTGTTGGACATAATTCCCATTGTGTGGAATTTGTGTCGGTGGACTGTATCTCGATGATGAGTAGATCAGTTGGATGGGTTTAGCCCATGTTTGGTACCACATGCATAAGAGTCTGCATGGTCTTTGCATAAATTGTGACATGTCAGGATGAAATCCGGTGTTATGATTGTGTTGTGTTATTGGTGCATGCTTTTGACTTGCGCTTGTGATTGGTATGAATTGATAAATCTGAATATGCTAAGTAGGGTGGATAATTGCTTATGAATTCTATATCTGACGATTTATAATGCTATTTAATTTATGATGTAGTCTCACCCTTACTTTGATGATTTCAGATTGAAGTAGCGGCTTAAGCGATTGGTGAGGATGGCTTGTAAAGTCATGTCTTTAGTTTTAATAAATAGGAGTCGATGTCATGCTCTGAGACTTGTAACACTGGGGAACGCTTGATTGAGAGTTGCTTATGCTCTATTATTTCATTTTGATTGTTTGGATAATAATTTCTTTTGAAACTAAGGCATGTGACCTTATGAATAGTATTTTATGTGGTTTTAAGAATTATCCAAAGTTTGTTTAATTTCCACTGTGATAAACATGAATTTTATTCCAATCAAATGTTGTTTCTCAGTAGAGAATGACCATGAATGTAGAATTTTATTTTAAATGAATTGTGACGCCCTTTTATTCATGTTAAACTCTGATTTTGCACTATCTTTTTCGGGGTATTTAGAAGGGTGTTACAATAGAGGTATCAGAGCAGATCGGTCCGTCCGGTCAAGTGTCGAGTTAGTTGAGTTGCGCGACAGTTGAATACTGCCGGCGTATTATCCCTTGGTACGCGAAATGTGAGTGAATCACTATCGGTACTTGTTTGTTTTGTTGTTGGAGTTGGTTTGAGCGAAGTGGGTGAGAAGCCTTGCTTCTCGAAAGAGATTCAGTTGCAAGTTTGCAAAGGGGGTTGCTGTCGTGATGTTTCAGAAATCGAACTTCGGTGATGAAATGTATTGTCCAAGCTATAAAAAGTTTGGAAGCGAAGAGATATGATAAAGGGATGTTAAGAATGTGATTGATCTGAAGAGGATGAGTTTTGGAGCAGAATTTCCGTAAGCAAAACGCAGGAAAATTGCTGAATCGTTATGAAACTTCGAAAATTCATAACTGGAGTTCTGGACATCCAATTTGAGTTCCGTTTGAAGCGTCGGAAAGCTAACGAGATGAAATTTGTTATAAAAATGATTGTAGTAGCTGTAACATATTTAATTGTGACAGGATAATGTTGGAAAGAGGTGAAGTTGCGGTTACACTTGTTCTTAGAACTAGACTTGTTTGTTGGTACTGCACGGGATGTTAGTGTCAAAGTTGAACGAATGGAAGAAATAATTAAAAGGTTTGTCTCTCGGACATGTTGTTAGTATGTAGAAATTGGTTCAAGGTGATGTTAATGGTAAGAGTGCAAACGTTATCGAAGTAATGTTGTTGCGAACCGGCGAAAGTATGGACTCATGAATTCGTATCAGTCGAGTTTGAGATGTGCGTAGATTATGGACGGTGAATTGATTGAGAATGAGGAATTATTCCAATGGAAATGATAGTTGATGGATTAATTATGTAGATGGTATGTCTTGAGTATAGTTGGATTATAGTCGGGTGATTTTCGTAGTTGGATGAAAAGAAAGGATGTTGGTAGATCTTGGAGGCAAGGAGAGAGATGAAACGTATGTTCATCAATCTCAAATTCTGATTTTTGCAATTATGGAGCAGCTGTCAGTAAAAGGGGCATAACTTTCTACTTGTGATTCAGACTGAAGCGATTCCGAACTTTTTGGAAAGCTTACAGGATTCCCTACAGTTTGCATATAAGATTTGTCATTAGGAAGTTCATGAAGAGGGAGAAAAGTGCGTTTTAATATTGGGTATGATGCTTACTTTTTGGAAAATTCTGCTTACTGGAATTCTGAACCAGTTCCATTGCAAGGATGATAACTTTTTACTCGTAACTCGGATTTGAGCGATTCTTGATGTTCTGGAATCTACATGAGTTTCCCTTCATTTTGGAATATAATTTTGTGCTTGGGAGGTTTGTATTGGAAGAGATAATTGTGTTTGAAGTTGGGTGATTCTTGCTGAAAATTGAAAAGGTGAAGAAGAATGTAAAATATTGATGAAACATTGGTATCTGTAGGAATGCGACGGTATTGAAAAATGCATAGAGATGCAATTTATGTTGAATGAGAATGATTATAGTAACAATGTTATGAGAGGGTAATGTTGAGAGGAGAACAAGTTCAAGAGAGATCGCGATAATAATGTTGATTTGTGAATTGAAGGAGGCCAAGTGTGAAATTAGGTGGATTATAAAGTTTATGAGAATAAAAGAAAGACTATTGGTTGGTTAGAATTGTTGAAATTCTTAACTTGGATGAAAGTTGCAATTGGAGCGACCCGAATCGGATTGTACTTGATGTAGTAACAATTCTCGGTGTTAGAAGGATGTTTAATTGATAATTGTGTGGTGCTACGAGCGTGTATAAGAATGTGTATTGGATTTTGAATGTTTTTGGTATTATTTGTGTGGTTTTAAATGAGGAAACTAAGAAGACTTTGGTATGCCTTATAGAATTGGCGGAACATTATGCTTATGGACTTGGGCACAAGTTGAAGTACGCTATTGTCGTTGGGTAATGATTATTTATGCCACTGTTATGGTTATCGGCTGTCTATTGACAAATTTAGGAACTGATCACCCTTAATCTATTGTTGATAGTAGACGGAATCATAATTGATGGATAGATGTGTCATGACAACTAATATAGTATGTACGTTGAATTGGTTGAAGTCAAGCTGAGCGCTTGTGTATTATTTGATTTGTCAATGGTTGTTTTTAAAGAATTGTGTGTTGTTATACGATGTGTTGTGGGTAGCCTTATGGAGTGAATCCTAGATTGTGGAATCCATTGTGAATTGTGACCTTTTGGAAAATAAATGCATTGTCTAAATTAAAGGTAAATGCATATTAATTGTGAATGAGTTCGTTGCAGTTTGGCGTAATTGATGTGAATGTATGTGGATTGTATGTGATAGTATGTGATAGTATGAGATGAATGCATGAATATATATTATGAATATGTATGCATTTCAAGAGTGTCTTGAGTCATTTTGCATGTGAAGCATCATGATGTACATTCTTGTGTTGTGTGATTCTAATGAGAATCCGTTGTAACATCGTGTGCCCATGTGGGGTGTGAGCAATCGGATTGTGTGCCTATGTGAGGTATGAGCAATCCATAAACATTATGTGCCCGTGTGGGGTGTGAGCAATGGGTGAACATTGTATGCTCGACGGTGAGTTGCATTAAGTATTGAACGATGGTTCCAATGAGTTCCTGAGTGAACTTGAGATGATTGAGTCGGCACCGCATTGCATTTTCATAGAGTCGTGAGTCGGTCTGTGTGATTTGCATTTATCATCTTTGTATTTGTGCATTGATGAATGAACACGAATATGTATTTTTATGTTGAATGTTCCGAGGTGTTGTCTTACGGATCTAAGTTTGAAGTATTCGGTAATTACGAGAGCGTAGAATACCCGTTGGAACAGAACTTTCGAAGAGTTAAGTCGAAAATCTTTATTATGTCGGTTTTGGTGATTGAAAGTTGGAGTAAACTTGGTAGAGTTGATACTTTACAAGTAATCAGAGTGCGCAGCAAATGCGTGGTGTAGTGCAGTTGTTCATACGTGAGTAAAAATGATGTTGGTAGGTTGGTTACGTTGATGTCGTGTTTAAGTTGTGTGTTCTTATGTTGTTATGTTCTAGATCTTAAACCGGAGAATTCCTAAGTTGGTTACTCTTTGTGTTGTGATGTTAAGTTGTAAAATGTGTTACTTGAGTAGCATTCATGTTGTTTTCGCCATTGATGTTATGAATTAGTATCATACATGGGGTTGCCTTTCGGAGATGATAGTTGATTAGTCGGATGGAATAAGTAGTTGGAGTAGTTGAATCGGATAAATTTTCGAGGACGAAAATATTCTAAGTGGGGGAGAGTTGTAACACTCCAAAATTCATATTTAATTATTTAATTAATTATTTATGATTATTGGTGAATTGTGATGAATTATATGACGTATTGTGTGGTTTTATTGATATATATTACGGAGAATGACGATAAGTTGTGGAGTATTAGTGAGAGGAAAATATAATTAGAGATTATTTAGATTTAAATAATTTAATTATATTTTGTGGGATTTATAATAATAATAATAATAATATAGGTTGCATTATTTAACTTATTATTATTATTTAAAATAAGGGCGAGTAGAGATTTCAAGGGCAAGTTGGTAAAATAGGGGGGAATAAGTGAGGATATAATTGAGAAATCATTATTAAGGGTCTAATAAGAATAAAAAGTGAGAAATTATTCCACTATTCTGATTTCATGTATTTTTGGTGAGAAGAGCTCTGAAGGGGAAAGCTGAAGAAGGCTAGGGCTTTGGAAGGATTGCTGCAGAGTTCAAGGGAAGAGAATTCAGATTTCAATCGTAAGGTAAGGGGTGACTATTCTTTATTAAATAGTATTATAGTTTTGATGATGGTAAAATAGATTAAGAGTTGAACCTCTATTTAGGATGTTAAGGTTTATGAGATTCTAGCACTGACATGCCCAATTTGATGAATATGATGCAATTGGTTTGTTATAATTGATGGATGATAGTTATATTGCATTGTTATTGTGTTAGAATCATGAAAATTGATGAAAATTGGTCACTATAATGTGTGGGTTCGTATTTGGTGTTGATGGTGAAAGTAGGAATGAAGAAAAGTCATAAAATTGGAGTTTTCTGCTATATCAGCGTCAGGAACCGGTTCCCATGTGGGAGGAACCGGGTTCCCATAGTAAAAACCCGAAACAAGGTGATTTTGTCCAGCAGGAACCGGTTCCCAGATGGGGAGGAACCGGGTTCCACAGATTTTTCTTAATTTTCACTTAACTTTAAAAGCTTCTAACTTTCAAACCGTAAGTCCGTTTTAAACGCCGTTTTGGACGTTGTTTCTTAAATTGAATGTTATACCATATGAAATAAAGAAAATAACAATAACTTGATTTTATTTTGAAAATTATCGTTTTCTTCAAATGTGGTTTATTCTTGTTTTGCATAGTTGATGAGGTGCAATGATTTGTTGTTTGCATAATTGAATATGTGCAATGATGTGTGTTGTTATAATGTGATTGCTTCTGCTTGTTATGCAAATGGATGTTGTTCGTGGTAAATATGGTTATCATGTGTTTTGATGAATGATGATTGATTTGTTTTGAATGGTGCATGAGACATGTGCATACTTACGATGTTGATGTGATGAGATGAAATGAGACGATGTTAAGCATCATATTGATGATGATATAAGTATGTGATATGTGTGCATTCATTCATGAATCATTTGCATTGATGATATATCCCGATGATGAGTGGATTTTGTTGGACATAATTCCCATTGTGTGGAATTTGTGTCGGTGGACTGTATCTCGATGATGAGTAGATCAGTTGGATGGGTTTAGCCCTTGTTTGGTACCACATGCATAAGAGTCTGCATGGTCTTTGCATAAATTGTGACATGTCATGATGAAATCCGATGTTATGATTGTGTTGTGTTATTGGTGCATGCTTTTGACTTGCTTTTGTGATTGGTATGAATTGATAAATCTGAATATGCTAAGTAGGGTGGATAATTGCTTATGAATTCTATATCTGACGATTTATAATGCTATTTAATTTATGATGTAGTCTCACCCTTACTTTGATGATTTCAGATTGAAGTAGCGGCTTAAGCGATTGGTGAGGATGGCTTGTAAAGTCATGTCTTTAGTTTTAATAAATAGGAGTCGGTGTCATGCTCTGAGACTTGTAACACCGGGGAACGCTTGATTGAGAGTTGCTTATGCTCTATTATTTCATTTTGATTGTTTGGATAATAATTTCTTTTGAAACTAAGGCATGTGACCTTATGAATAGTATTTTATGTGGTTTTAAGAATTATCCAAAGTTTGTTTAATTTCTGCTGTGATAAACATGAATTTTATTCCAATCAAATGTTGTTTCTCAGTAGAGAATGACCATGAATGTAGAATTTTATTTTAAATGAATTGTGACGCCCTTTTATTCATGTTAAACTCTGATTTTGCGCTATCTTTTTCGGGGTATTTAGAAGGGTGTTACACAAATCATACCTTTTCAATCTACATGGTAAGTAACTCATATGACTATAGAGAACCATGGAACCGACATTGAATCGCTACAACGATTCAACTCGTCCAATTTACTGGGTCCAAATCTCACATAGAAATTCACTCATAAGGAAACAACAAAAGGAGAAGGTGAGGTACACATCCCCGGGTGTTCATCCCCGGAGAATAACTCCTGAACTAAGGAGTCGACCCATTCCCGAGACCAAAGCCCGAGAATGCCTGCAATATATGTGGCACAGGGGCATCCTTGGAATTTCTTCACAAGAAGTAGCCAACATATATGTAACGTGCCTACTCGCAGTTACTGTCCTTTTGTATGTCCTCTAACCCCTCGTCACATACTTACTACACCATTAGATTGTAGAATTTTAGAAGAAGTCGCTTGATAGGAAAGAGGGAATATCAGGCTAGAATATGTTCATATATCTTAGTTTAGGCCTCCTAAGGCTCAGCTTACCATATCCATATTTTGTTTATCGACGTACACAAGTTTCACCAAGTTGTAAGGCCTCCTCGCCTCTTGGTTCACTTGCTTAGCTTCACAAGCTATAATACCTAAACATCTTTAGTGAACATGACTAGCTTTTATTTTCATCACGGTCAAGCAATCGATTGCACTGTGAAAAATTAGCTTTCTGCGCTTCTGGTTCAGTGAGCAATCGATTGCACACCAGTGCAAATCAATTGCACCTGACAGAAAATCATCCCTTTACTGTTTTGACCATAACTGGAGTTTCGTAACTCAGAATTGGGCGCCGTCGGAGGCATCGGAAAGCTAATGGAAAGGGCTACAAGATGATTTTGAAATGTATATATCTTATGTTATTATTTCTGACTTTTGTATGTACTCAGTACCAGTTATTAGTATTCTGCTAATATGATGCCTACTACCCTCTTAAAGGAACACTTGGGCACTACGGCCCTTAGGACGGTTAACGAATCAATTATTCGAGTATTATCTTTTAGTAACCAAGATACAAGAATATTCACATGGATTTAATTGGTACTTAATAGTATGTGTCATACCCCAATTTTTGACCCTAAGATCCTATATCATTCATATCCCAATCACTAATCAAGAGCTTCACTTGGAAGTTTGTTTATGGTGTTGCACTCACCTCATCAATGAGAGGGACCATCAAGCACCAATGATTGTTTATCTTGTATGCATACTATACTAACCCAAAAACCAAAAACATTGCTTTGTTTCTTTGTAGGCTTTTGTTTTGTAGGTACCAAGCCAAGACATGCAATAAACAAGGCATTTTTCAAGTTTTTGACTGATGAAATCGATTTCCTTACTGGGTAAATCGATTTCCCTGCAGCAATCTTCAACAAAATCACATTCTGGACAGCATGAAATCGATTTCACTCCTGGGTAAATCGATTTCCCTAGTGTATTTTGCGCCAAATTCTCTTCTGGAACAGAGTGAAATCGATTTCACTCCTGGGGAAATCGATTTCCTTAAGGCGAAATTCAAAAAAAATAGAGAGGGAAGCTTGATTTGATTTTGGCACCTATTTTCTTTGACCATCTTTGTCATTTCACCAATTTTCCACCTCATCAAAATAATTCTCTTCATTAAACCCCATTTTACTACTTTTTACCATTTAATTGCCACTTTAATCACCAATTAAACACAAGCTAATTACCAAATGCAAAAAGACCAAATTACCACTACTCTTGCTCTCATCCTATAAATAGAGCCCACTACTCTCTCATTTCTCAAGCTTTTGAGAGCCAAAAAACCTCTTGCAATTTCTCTCCTCATTCCTACCAAATTCACCAAAGCTCTTCATTCTTTCATAAAGTTTGTGAGTTACATCTTGAACCTCACAAACTTTGAGCTAAACCACCATCCATTTCATTTTTTTTCTTCAATTGTTGAGAGATCAAGATTTGTGTTGGTGATTCTTGAAGTAGATCCAAGTTTTGTTCAAGATTTGGTAAATTTTCTTCATCCTTTTTGTATATCAAGATGTAGATCTTTGTTGCTTGTGTGTGATGCATCTTTGATGCTATATTGGTGCTATTTGATGGTGATTTGATGGAAAATTCGTGCTCTAATTGATGTTTGATTATAAGGTGTTTGTACATTTGTTCAAGTCAAGTTTTATGCCTCTAAATGCTGTTTTTGCTGATTTTTACACTGAGGAAATCGATTTCCTTAAGGCTGAAATCGATTTCCTGCTGAGCGTGACTTGTTTTTTTTTGAAAACTGCACTATGGAAATCGATTTCCCTCTGCATGAAATCGATTTCCTGCTGACAGAATGTGGTTTTTTGCCTTTTTTATGCTTGTTTTGGTTTCCTACTTCCTCCACTTCATTAATATCATTGGATCTAGGATGTTGATAAGTTTGAAATGACCTAATCCATAATATTAGATGAATGATATTAATGATAGTGTGAGTTGATTATCTTTTGTGAATTTTATTCTTCTTCCTCCATTTCATTAATATCATTGGATCTAGGATGTTGATAGGTTTGAAAGAACCTAATCCATAATATTAGATGAATGATATTAATGATAGTGTGAGTTGATTATCTTTATGCATTTTATCTTCTTCTTCTCCTTTTTTTCTTTTGATCGATGAAAGTCTTAATACTTTGAGAATTCTTATGGATTCTTAGTGAAGACTAGATCGTTACCTATTTTCTTTTCGTGCGGTATTGCTTTCGGAAGGCGATCTACATATCGTTCTTCTCGCATGCATTAGCACATAAAGTTTTGACCGGCCTCGTTGTAGGGTGATTTCTACATAAATCACTTGGCGATCTGCTTAACATAGCGCAATATTTCGTGTCCCGAATCAAAAAGATCAAACATGGAAGAGAATTGTATGCGGTTGATTTAAGACTTGTGGAGGTTTTTATCGTGTAGTCGCTATGATTTTATCAAGCTTCTGATAAGCCCCATTGACTTTAAATCCGAGTACATCATTCACTCACCATAGATCTTCCTACTAACTTTGATAACATACTTGACAAGTTTCAAGATGGTTATCTTTAACATTTAACAACTAACTTTAATTTCCGCACCTTTATATTACCGCTCTTTATATTACCGCTCTTTATATTTCTCGCCTTATCGCTTTACTTTATCATTTCATCATATTTACTTTCCGCCATTTTTCCTTTGTCCACTTGGACCATACTTTATCTTTTCTTGCTAAAACAATAATAAATAACCAAAAATCTAAAAAATACATAAGGCTCTCTTTGGACTATCGGTTACTATCCCTAGCGCTTTGGAGATTCGGACTTATGGACCTAGTACCTCTGGACTCATTCTATTACTATCCTGTGATTGTTCTGTCTGTCTGGCATTGTTCTGTTGTATGTTTATGTGTGCAGGTATTTCCTTGAAAGCCCTTGATGATTAATTCCAAGGCATTGATATAAGGATTTTACCCGAAAACAGTCGTTACTCTGCCCGATTTTCGTCAGAAATTTTAATGTGCTTAATGCGAAGTGGTGCTAAGACAATAAGTTCATCTGGATCCCCAAGTGTTAATGTGTTGGTATTGATAAATCCAAAGGATGGGAAAACTACCTTGGCTCTTAATGTCAAGTGTTGGCTTCTTATTCGGTTAGACCGTTTCTTTCCTTAGCTTTTATTTTACGCAATAGGATAGCCTCTTCATCTCCTCCCATTCTTAAATTTTCAAAATATTCTCCCTTTTTCCAAAATATTCTTATGTTTGCAACCTTTTCAAAACCTTTTCTCAAAAAATATCTTTCGCCCTTAGTGGCTTTTCTTCAAAAGTTTAGACACCGTTAATTGTCGAAACGAGTGGTTATACCCCACGATTTTGAAATTGATTGATAATAACGAGATCTTTTCCGCGTGAGAGAGCTAGTGGCATACTCGTTGATTTTATCCGAGTTGGAGCCCTTCTTTCATTTGCGATGCAAAGAACTTGTTTGTTCTCATGCTCAAGATCAATGGCTGAGTATTTCTCTCTAACGACAACGAAGTGTTTATTCGTTTTTAAAAAGTTTTTCCCAAAAGCGGAACTACATTAGCTCTGACTTCTCCATTGCACCGAGGAGGTATGTAGGCCCAAAGCTAAACGCTTTGCCGAGCTTATTTTGAAAACAAAACAAACCGTTTTTTTTGCACACACACAACACAGATTTTCAAAAAGGTTCCCGTGGAGTACCACGGATATGAGGGGTGCTTTAAACCTTCCCCTCATATAATCAACACCCGAACCTGAGTTCTCTTTCTTGTTTTTTTAAAAACAAAACTTTGGGTTTTACGTTCTTTTCCCTTTTCCTTTGAAAAAATAAAGCGCGGTGGCGATTTCAAAACGGAATATTGATTCGAGTCAATCCCATGGCTTCGACATCAGATTTTCCCCGCTACAGAAAAATGGCGACTTCACTGGGGATAACAGTTTTAAGTGTGTTAAGCCTATTTTTGTTTATCTGTGCGTTTTATTTGTATATATTATTGTGTGCTTTGTTTGTTTATTTTCTTTTTTTTTCTTTTTGGTGCTCGATGGTTCCTCTGTGATGAGATAAAGTTCTAACCCGGACTTTGGTGAGTAACTTGAGATAGGAGGTGGTAAGACCAATAGTCGCATGTCAGGAGCAATCCTTACCATGAGCGTCATATGGTGGAACCCCAATCAGTGGAGGCCTCATGGAAGGTAGCAGAGGTTGTTACGAACCATCGTGATAACGCTATTACTTTCAATAGTGAGTGTCCGTAGAAGCTGAATGGCCTAGAATCTTTTTAACCAATCTAAGCCTTTTTAGGATGTAGTGCAGAAACAAGATCAAGTACCAATTTGAGCTTGTTGTCATGCGATACTACGCTCAGACGAGGTCTTTTTAGGCATATTGTTGGCGCCCATGAGCAATTGTGCGTGCCGGTAATATCCGATAGAAGATTGAAAACTCTGGGAACCTTTGTAGAACCCGATTGGCAGGTACAAAATTCCCTAGATCACTCCTTGTGGGATGGGTAGACCCATGGCTCCATGCTCGTGACGTCGAACCTTTGAACCTGGACTGTTTGATATTTGTGTGATTTGATGTGATCTTGTGTGCTCTTGATTGGGATTGATGCATAAACCATGCATTCATGCATTCATAAAAATGACATTCACAAATGGTTTTCAAGGAACTTAGAGACATTTTTTGTAAACATCACAGGTTCCATGGATCAAAAGAGAAGCATCAAGAAGTACACTTTCAGAAATTCAAGTGCAAAGGAATTGAAAGAGTTGGCAACTTTGGTTCCTAATATTGACAACTTCAAAAGCCGTCATGGGAAATTGATTTCTATTTTGAAGACTAAAGTGGAAAAGGGGATTCTTGAGACTCTTGTGCAGTTTTATGACCCGGTTTATCATTGTTTCACCTTTCCTGATTATCAGCTTATGCCTACTTTGGAGGAGTATTCTTATTGGATTGGTTTGCCCGTTACGGATGACATACCGTTTAGTGGTTTGGAGAAAGAGCCTCAGGTTGATGAGATAGCAGAACTCCTTCATTTAAAAATATCAGATGTAAAAGCAAACATGACCAAAAAAGGAGGAATTTGGGGGTTGACTTCTAAGTTCTTGATTGGAAAGGCTTCTATGTTGGCTAGTAAAGGAAGTATGATTGCTTTTGAGACATTTTTGGCCTTGCTCATCTATGGTTTGATACTCTTTCCCAACATTGACCACTTTGTCGATGTTAATGCTATTCGGATTTTCATGATTGGGAATCCCATGCCTACTTTGCTTGGGGATACTTATCATTCCATTCACCATAGGAATGATAAGAAAGGTGGACTTATCAATTGTTGCACTCCTTTGCTCTATAAGTGGTTTATTTCGCACTTACCTCAAGCTAAGAGTTTCTTGAATAATCCTGATGGTCTCTCATGGTCTCAGAAGATCATGCCTCTTACTAATGGGAATATCCATTGGTACAATCCTGCTTATGACATTGGTGAGATTATTGATAGTTGTGGAGAATTCCCTAATGTACCTCTTCTTGGTATACAAGGAGGAATTACCTACAACCCCATTCTTGCAAGGCGTCAATTTTGCTATTCTATGAAGGAACGACCTGCTAGTATTCTTGTGTCAGGAATCTTCTATCTTAATCAAGATGGAAATTCGGATATGAGAAATCGGTCTGTGCGTGCTTGGCACCATGTTGATAGGAAGAGACATTTGGGAACGAAACAATGTGTTGCTCTCAAAGACTACACTGATTGGGTTCAAGCTAGAGCTCATACTTTTCAGATGCCTTATTTACTCGAGGAGCCTTCTCTACTCGTTACTCCACCATTGTCTCTCACTACTCCTGTTGAAAGTAGTGAAGAACATCTAGAGCTCGTGGCTAAGTTGAGAGCTGAAAGAGATGCTTTGGAGTTTGAGAACAAGGAGTTGAAGATACACTTGAAAGAAAAAGATGAAATGCTTGATATCCAAGATGGTTGGTTGATGGAAAAGGAAGATCAGATTCGTCATCAAGAAGAGTTGCTTCAACAACATGGTGAAAAGCGAAAGAGACCACAAGAAGATTCAGTCGCATGGAAAGAAGTTGCTGATAAGCTGATGGTCGAGAATGCTCATTTGAAGGCCTTTTATGAAGATGAATTGGAGAAGCTCCGTAGGAAGCTGCAGAGAGGAGTTGGATCTTCATCAGAAGTGTTCCCTTCTAGTTTTTAGCTTTTTCCTTTGTTTTGTAATTTTGGATCTTTGAATCCTTTTGTATGCTTTTCCATGACTAATGAAAGAATATTGTTATGTTTTATGATTTTTTTTAATGTTTGCAATTAATGTCTTAAAAGTTCCTTGAAAACCAAAATAAAATCATTTGCATTGCATTTCATGCATCATTCTGCATTTTGGTCCTGCTTCCGAGAGTATTCCCGAGGTCTTATTCAGTGTTCTTCATACAGAATCAAGCTGTCTCACCGGTATAATACTCGAGCTAACTGCAAGAAGAAGATGGAAGGTCTTGAACAAGAGAATCGTGAGCTACGTGAAGAGGTTGTTACTTTGAGATCTGGTGTGGATCGTCTCACTGCTCTGGTTGAGACATTGATGGCTGCTCAGAATCAGAATCAGAATCAAGTTCCTCCTCCCAATGCCCAAGCTCAGGGTCAGACCACTGTGATTTCTGAAATTGCTGCTACAACCATTCCTGCTATTCCTGTCAGTGCTACTCAGCAACGTATGCCTAATGGATACCCCTGGGGCATGCCTGAAGGTTATTTGTCTGTTCCTGAGATGACTCGTCCGTTGACTCCTGTTATGGTCAACACATCTCCTATTGTTCATACTGGTCCTTTTGTCCCAGAGCCCATTTATGATGCTGCTCCAAGTGAAATTCATGACAGAATGGATGGTTTCCAAGATCAGTTTGAAGAACTACAGAAAGAGATGAAAGCCTTGCGTGGGAAAGAACTATTTGGAAAGAATGTGCATGATCTTTGCCTTGTTCCCAATGTGAAAGTACCTGCTAAGTTCAAACTGCCTGAATTTGAGAAGTACAAAGGAAATTCCTGTCCTCAGGCACACCTGGTGATGTATATAAGGAAGATGTCTACTCACACTGATGATCAACGTCTGTTGATCCACTATTTCCAAGACAGTTTGACTGGAGCTGCTTCTAAGTGGTATATGGGCCTTGATAGCACCCATATTCGCACTTTCAATGACTTGGCTGAAGCGTTTGTGAAGCAATACAAGTATAATGTGGACATGGCTCCTGATAGGGATCAATTGCGAGCTATGATGCAGAAAGAGAAAGAATCCTTCAAGGAATATGCTCAGAGATAGCGTGAGGTTGCCGCCCAAGTGATTCCTCCTATGGAAGAAAAAGAGATGACTAAGATTTTTCTGAAGACTCTTGGCCCGTTTTATTATGAGAAGATGATTGCTAGTGCTCCTGTAGACTTCACCGAAATGGTGGGTATGGGTGTCAGATTGGAAGAAGCTGTGCGAGAAGGTCGTTTGGTTCGAAATGACAATTCATCTGGTGGTGCGAAGAAGTATGGTTCTTCATTCCAGAAGAAGAAAGAATCATATGCCAATGCTGTTTCTCATGGGAGGAATAGTCGAGTCAGGAATCAATCTCAACAAGTGGCATCAGTAACTCCTGTTGTGAATTCAGTGCCTGTAGCTCCTGTTAATCAACAACCAGCAAGGCGGAATCCATATCCTCGAGTTAACGTTGATCCTATCCCTATGACATACACTGAACTGTATCCTGCTCTAATTCATAAAAAGCTGGTTCAACCAAGGTTACCACCCCCTGTTCCAGAGAAACTCCCTTGGTGGTACAAGGCTGATGCCACTTGTGCTTTTCATCAGAATGCTCCTGGGCATGATTTGGAAAACTGTTGGGCCCTGAAGAATGAAGTTCAGAGATTGGTCCGTTCTGGAATGCTCTCTTTCCGTGATATTGGTCCAAATGTGTAGAACAATCCGTTGCCAACTCATGAAGCGTCTGCTGTGAATATGGTATATGGATGCCCTGGGAAGTATAAGATTTATCGTGTGGAACACATCAGAGGATCATTGGTAGAGATGCATGCCACTCTGTGTGAATACAGTCATTATGAGCATAATCATGCTGCTTGTAGGATTTGTTCAGTCAATCCTCGAGGGTGTTACATTGTGAGAAGAGACTTGCAAGAGATGATAGATCAAAGGCTCATTGAGATTCTGAGGGATAGAGATGAAGATGATGTCAATGTGATTGAACCATGCTTTGAAATCCCGGAATGTGTAGAGATTGGTTATTATGGCAAAGCTGCTGTAGAACCTCTTGTGATATGTTTGCCTGGATCTGTACCTTATAGTTCTGATAAAGCTGTACCTTACAGATACAATGCCACCATGTTGGAAGCTGGAAAAGAAGTTGAGATTAAGCCTCTGTCTTCTGTTGAGAATATAGCAGATGTCAGTAGAGTGACTAGAAGTGGACGAGTTTTTACTCAACCCCAAACAGTTGTGGATGTCCAGAGGAATTCTACTCCAGTACCTATGAACAATAATGATGTGACAAAAGTGAATGCTGGGTCATCTTCAGGAAAGGAGATGGATGAGATTTTGAAGCTTATCAAGATGAGTGTGTGGTGGTCGTTTTTTTTACCTCCCCGTTTCACTTGGGAGGACGGCACGCTAGACCCTTCACGCGAAATTTGGAAGGAGAATGCGCCCGTGGTGGGATGAATTTTGTTTCAGTTCTTCCTACGATATCACACGAACTTTCTTATTTGTCCTACGAGTAGGAAAGGTAAAAAAAGATCTCAACTAAACCCTAGGAGTTTGCTAAGTGTGGGGATTTCACCTAGACTAGAAATTCTGGAGTCCGGGGGGTCGGTTATACATAGGGAAGTGTTTAAACACCCTACATATCTGTAGTACTCTACAGGAACCTTCTCTGTGTCATTGTGATTGTGTTTGCCGCTAATGATTGGGAAAGTTTCTCCTTTGTGTTAGGAGAGAGAATTGAATTGAATAAAAGAAAGACAGACAGACTGACTGACTATTTTTGGTATTTTATTAGCTCGCTGAGATTCCTTGTGAACCTCATGCCTACATATCCCTAGTGGAAGTCAGAGCTTAATGTAGTTCGGGGAACTAACTAGAGAAATTACTTGTTTTTGGTGCCTTGCTTGAAGCTCAAGGTTGAAGCTTGGAATTAAATCTCTGTCTACAGTAAAGAGACATGAAGTCATCTTTACAGAGAGGTATTTGTACTATTCTACCACAAACATTTAAAAGAGTGACAGAATAACTGAATTCATTTCATTCAAGAGGGGGACCTTACTTGTGTATGTGCAAGTATACCAGTCAAATGCCTCTTAAATGAAAGAAAGTTGCTCATCCAAATTAGGGAAAGTTACCACATGTCTGGGTTTTACTACCAGCTCATGCCTTTCAAAATCCTAAATGGGAGACTTGATTAAAATTGAAATTGAAATGGAAATGTTTGTTTGTTTGAATGTGGTAGAGTAGTAAAAATATCTCTCTATAGAGATAAGCTATGTCTATCTACTGTATAAAAGATTTGACTTTAGCTGGCTTGTATGAGGCCCAAGCTTGAGGCTTTTTGATTGATTTATTAATTATTATTGACTCTGGGAGATGACTCCATTGGGGATTAATTACAGGGTATTTTTGTGTTCTGTACAAAGCCCAGAATTGAGGCTGACTCTATTTGGAGAGTGTTTATTTTGATGGATTTTTATTTGGTGTTCTGTACAAAGCCCAGAATTGAGGCTGACTCTAGCTAGGAAAAAAACATTATTTTCTGCCTTGTACAAAGCCCAAGGTTGTGGCTGACTCTAAAATAAACTGAGTATGGATGACTCTATGGGGAAAAGATCCTAGGTGTTAGGAATCTTTGACACATAAAAATATGGTTTAATCTGCCTTGTACAAAGCCCAAGGTTGTGGCTATTAGATGATGAAGAACTCACTGGGGAGACTCTATTATCTGCCTTGTACAATGCTCAAGGTTGAGGCTGACTCTTGACAGGGGAGTTTTATTGTTTGGTGCCTTGTATGAAGCCCAAGGTTGAGGCTAACTGTTTTTGTTGGTTTTGACTCTACTGAGGAGATTTTATTTATTAAAAGACTGTTTTTCTTTGGAAGCTAACCCTTTCCAGGGATTTTGACTCAGCTAGTGAATTTGTCTGTTAAAAGACTGACTTTATCATGTTTTTGGAGGCTGACCCTTTCCAGGGGTTTTGACTCTTTTGGGGAAATTATCTCCTAAGAGAATGAATATTTGGTTTTGAAAGACTGATATTGGAGGCTAACCCTTTCCAGGGGTTTTGACATTTTAAACAGATTTTTATTAATTGACTTTGGAGGCTAACCCTTTCCAGGGATTTTTATTAAAATGAAGGAATGATTTTGGTTTTAATTGACTTTGGAGGCTAACCCTTTCCAGGGGTTTTTTGTTAAAATGATGGCAGAAAGATTATCTAGTGGAGACTTCTTGTTTAAAGCCCAAGATGAAGGCTGACACATGCTGAGGATGACCAAACATGGATCCTAGACTCTGCTAAGGAAAATTGATGAAGATAAGGGTGACAGAGACTGTCCATGTCTCTCATTCCAAAAGGTGTACTCAATGCAAAATTGAGACAAACTTAGCTTGTTTAAGGTCTGGTTTAAATTGGAAGAAACTCACCAGGGTATGTTAAAAGGTGACTAAAGACCTGTTCCTATGTTTATAAGAAACCTGATGGGTCCTTGTATACAAGCTCAAGAGGAAGCCGGAAATGCTTTTAAGAAGCCTGTGGGTCCTTGTACAAAGCCCAAGAGGAGGCTAATCGAGGGTCCTTGTTATAGCACAAGAGAAAGCTATGTAGTTTTGAACTTATTTTGGCTCTAAGCAAATGGGTAAGAGGTTTCACCGGGAATAATTCCTCTTTGGGTGGATGTGTCCTATATTTTTGGATTCTAAGGTTTTTGCCAAGATGTTTCACCGGGAATAATTCATCTTGGGGGTTTGAACTACAGATCTCTAATTAGGAAAGAGCCTTCACCGGGAAGACATTCTCAATCCTAGGTCATATTCCTATAATATATATATAGTTTTAACTGTCCTAGGGTTTACACTCAAACGTAGTTCTAAACTAATATATATGCACAATTTATATTTGACAGTAATTTAAATAAAGACTGTAAATTGAAAGCTTGTAAAGCCTAACCTGGATGGAGTGGAGGCCATTGAAGAAGTATGTACAGAGCCTCAACAGTATTTTTGTTGTTTTGTTGATAATAGTTGAATATTTATGATAAACAGTTAATGGTTTTTGAAAACAGAAGAAGTGAAGATGGACAAAGGTCACATAGGTATCTGAAGAGTTTCACTGGGAATAATGCCCTTCAAATACCAGAAGAATGTTTTGAAAACAGAAAGAAGATTTTGAAAATACAGTTTTGAAAACAAGCTAAGAAGAGAAGGTGTTTGGTACTTACACTCTATTAGAGGCCCAGTACTTTACAGTACTGGTTATGACAGTAATTTTTGAAAAGAATGATTTGAAATGATATAAGGTTTTGTTGTTTGAAAACCTTAATCATTTGATTTAATCAGAGATTGAAAAAAACAGTTTTGAGAATTGACAAAAGTCAACTTAATTAAGGTAAAAATAAAGATTTTACCTAATTAAGACCTAAACAATTAGGGTTTTATCATAAAATTGTTCACACAAATAATTAGGTTAAAACAAAAATGAAAATATACATTTAAAGTATTTAAGAAAACACTTAAAATATACTATTTTAAACCTAATAAAAATATAAGAAATAAATAATATTTTTATGATTTTTTTGATTATTCCCAAAATAGATATATTAAATGACAAGTGTGTGAAAAATGAAGTAAAAATGTATTTATTTGATAGGTTAAATAATTGTGTAAAGTTGATAAAAAAATGAAGAAAAATAGTAGTAAAAAAATGGTTTGGTCTCACCAAGGGTTGAACTCACGCCCTCTTGGTTACCAAACAAAACAAATACCAACTGGGCCACGCGCGTGGCCTGTTTAAGGAAAGAGCCCATATGATTATATGTGAAAGCAAGGCATTAAATGAGTTGGAAAAATAAAATGAACAAAAGGTCTGAGGGGGGGATCGAACCCCAGACCTAAGGCAAGGCAAGGCTTTTGGACGCGCGCTGTAACCATTGGGACACTACGATGAATTCGTAGATAACATACGCATCATTCAAAATAAAATAAACTTAAGTCTGGGAAATTCAAAAAATGGCGCCACCATCTTCATCTTCAACCTCAAGCTTCAGATTTTTGAATTTTGCTATCTCCTTCGTTTCTCAACCAAACTTAAAGATATAAACATGGATTTTGCTCGTTTTTGGACGAGGATTATGATGGTGTCCTTTAATTTCATTTATTCTAAGTGTAACATAAAATTCGCAAGCATGAACACTAAGAACCCTAAAACTGAAATTAAACATGAAATGCTATATATGCATGTTTTGATGCAATTGATTGAGGGCTAATGATCTATGAAGGTGCAGAAACCAACTGGTAACTTCATTTTTAATTTATCATGCGTGAATCATAGAGTTTGAAGCTTTGGAAACTTACCTGAAAAATGAAGATCTGGCTCTGATCAAAGTGTGTTGCAGAGTTGTTGCAACGATCCAGATAGCTTCAGTGATCCTCCTGGAAGGTGTTGAGATGCTTAGCTTGGACTGAAAGTACCCAGAACCTCTTGCTCGACCCCAACTGCAACAGCTCCAAGTGAGAGGTGCAGATGATGATTCCTCACTCACAGAAGTGTTTCAGAGGTCTGGATCACCTCCAAATGACTCCCCTAATGTGTTTGAATACTTAATTCCAAAGGAAGAGCTTTGGTTTGAAGAATCCGAGTCTTCTTGCCAAAGAACCTTTGAAAACCTTAAGTATGGAGAAAGAAGAGAGAAAGCAAGGATTCTGTTGCTTTGGTGTATTTTTCTACTGAAGTATGCCCTCCTATTTATAGGCAAATGAATGCAGATCAATTGGCTGTGGTGAGCTTGCTTAATGAAAGAAGTTTGGTTTCTTAGCCAAGAAGAAATTTTGAAAAGATCCTAAATGCAATGATGCATTTTCGGGCTAGCTTCCCCTATCCATTGATTCTATCTGATCTTGGGGAACATTTCAGATGCAAAGTGAGCTCTAATTGGTTGGTGAGAAGATTCCTTGGGTGATTCATCAATTTGCCATAAATTCACAAATGTAATCATTACATAATCACATGTTCTTGTTTTAGGAATCTTCTTCAATTATCATGGCATGGTAAAAATGAATGCATGGTATGTTTTCAGATGTGTTATGGGTCGTGTAGCATCCATATTTGAGGTCATGTGCACAAAATTTCAAAGTTCCAAAATGATGCATGACCTATAATTTCACTTCATGAGGCCAACTTTGAACAAGCATAACTCTTAGCTCAAAATGAATTTGGAGAAGGTTGAACACAATTTGGAAAGCCCTAAACATCTACTTCAAATCATTAGTTTGGAGTTTCTTCAGAATCCTTTGGCAAATTTGTGAAAAATGAGGCCAAAGTTGGAAAAAAACTAGGTTAAAACACTTAGAAAAATTTCTAAGTGTTTATGACCTAAAACTCCAAAATTTCCAAAACTCTTAAATGATTGATCTTTTGAAAAAAGTTCCTTTGTAAGATGTTGTTTTATTTTGCAAGATCTACAACTTTCATGTTGGAAGTTTTTTGAGTTGTGTAGGTGAAATTTTGAGTTCTCACAGTGCCCTCAAAAACCCTAATTCCCGACTTTTTGCTCCTTGGTGAATTTCTTTGAATTTCTTTGGTCAAATGACTTTAATATCCATATATTGATGATATTGATCCTTGAAAGTCATGGTTTGACCAAAAATCTTAAAAGTCAATGGTGATCCCATACAGTTGACTTTTTCCAGATATGGTGAGATTTGGACTTTTGTGTAGAATCAAGATCTTCTCCTCAAATGAATGATGTGAATGGATTATATTGAGGTAGTAGAGGTTCTTGAATCATGTCTTGAGTTTTAGATCCATGCCCTGATTAAAAGTCAACCATCCTGGTGAATTAGGTCAAAAACCCTAATTGTCGACCATATGAAAATAATGACTGTAGACTTTGAATTGAGGTGTGATGTCCAGTGGATCTTGTCATATGAGCTATTTGAAGATGATTGATGTCTTTGAATGATCCCCTGGGGCTTTTTAGGGTTTCCCAAAGGTGATCCCTGATTTTAGTCCTTGATAGGCTAAAAAAAACCCTAGTCTGGTGACCTGAGTAAACCTGTACTCAGATGACTGGGTGTCTAATCAATCATAGATGAAATAATGAAGCTCTTAAGTCTTATGATTGTATTAGAGACTAATCCTTCTATTGATTGATCATTTGCCTGAGCTTTCTGGTCTTTGAACACCCTTGATTGAATGTCAGACTGCTCTGGGTACTTACTTTGACTTGATGAAAATCCTGAAGATATGTCATCTCAGGGGGGGTCAAAAATTAGGGTATGACAGATGCCCCTATTTAAGTTTCTTTTATCTGGAGGGAGAGAGATTGATATCTCGATCTCTCCTGCGTAAAAGAGACTTAAATATCGAGGAATGCCCGAATTTTGGGCGCTCCTGAGATGTTGTAATTGATAAAATCTTTGCATGACTTTGATCCCGTTGTCGCACTCGGCGGGGATGAGGAGACAAACTCCTGTAGAAACACTTGATGTGGATTCTGGCGAATGGATGGCAGTGTAGGATGCGCAATCCATCTTCTTTAACTAAGTGTTCATACTTAGAAAAAGGTAAACAACCTCCCCTTTGTTTCGGATGTCCATATCTCGAAACTGGTCCCAGTTGTGTTTTGGACAATATCTCAAATAAAGAGAAAATTTCCAAAAAGTCTGTTTCCTCATCAAACTTCTCATCAGCACTTGGAGACGAGATACCATTTGACGGTAAATAAAGAAACTTCAAAGGTTTGTTTCCTCATCAAACTTCTTACCAGCACTTGGAGGTAAGATACCATTTGACGGTAAATAAAGAAACTTCAAAGGTTTGTTTCCTCATCAAACTTCTTACTAGTACTTGGAGGTAAGATACCATTTGACGGTAAATAAAGAAACTTCAAAGGTTTGTTTCCTCATCAAACTTCTTACCAGCACTTGGAGGTAAGATACCATTTGACGGTAAATAAAGAAACTTCAAGGGTTGTTTCCTCATCAAACTTCTTACCAGCACTTGGAGGTAAGATACCATTTGACGGTAAATAAAGAAACTTCAAGGGTTGTTTCCTCATCAAACTTCTTACCAGCACTTGGAGGTAAGATACCATTTGACGGTAAATAAAGAAACTTCAAGGGTTATTTCCTCATCAAACTTCTTACCAGCACTTGGAGGTAAGATACCATTTGACGGTAAATAAAGAAACTTCAAGGGTTGTTTCCTCATCAAACTTCTTACCAGCACTTGGAGGTAAGATACCATTTGACGGTAAATAAAGAAACTTCAAGGGTTGTTTCCTCATCAAACTTCTTACCAGCACTTGGAGGTAAGATACCATTTGACGGTAAATAAAGAAACTCCACCATCTTCCCTTTTGACTTGGCATCTTCGAAAGATTGTCATATGGGCCCGCGCTCTTTTGAGGGGCTAATGACTTTGTTTGAAGGCGGACGAACTGTTTTCGGGGTGAAAACCAACATTTACTGTCCTCCTGAATGTTTAACAGACAAACTGTCTTTCCTTGGGGAAAGACTACCATTTGTTGACTCCGCTGGGGATCATGAACTATCTTCTGGACGAAGATTACCATTCACTAATTCCGCTGGGGAATCATTTGTCAATCTGTTGGGAGATTCTGAATTATTTTCTTTGACGAAAAAGTGGCATCTCTTGACCCTGCTGGGGAAATACCAAACCTGTAGGGAATTCCAAAATGTGAAGCAGACTATCTTATCTGAAGAAGACAGTCGAATGTCGCTTTGCAGGAGATTCTCGGCTGAGGAATTCCAAAAGTGAACAAACTATCTCTTTGAGGGAGACTACCATCTGTTGACTTGCTTGGTGAGATCCTTGTGTATGAACTGTTGTTTCGAAGGAAAAAGTTTCTCCGGAACTTGCAGGGGAAACTTGAGTTCATGCCTTAATGACTTAGGCATTCACAGGATCAAAGCCTGATTCGACTATGCAATTATGATGTAATGTATGCATGAATATTATGACAATTATAAAATGTAAAGTGAATGTGAATAGAATTGTCGCAGATGTAAAATCCTATGATACGACTTGAATTCTTGTTGATCAGAAGATGTCCTCTTCTTGTAGTTCGAACTCTGTTGGGAATATCTGGTTATCAGTTGTCCGCTGTCCGAAGTGAGTAATATGAATTGAAGTGAAGATCCGTCATCGGGAGATGTTCGCAAAGCGACCTCATGGGGAAATATTGGTTCCCGGAGTCTCAACCGTTCTTGGAGCAACTGTTTGCATTCTTCCTATTGTTTGTAAACCTCAGAAAGAAATTTCACCTTTATTTTTGCAAGTAAATTCATTTTATTTTATGAAAACATTTGTTTCAAGAAAATGACTGTTTAAACTTAAAACGCATTCCAAGAAACTGAATAAGACTAGATTGCAAAGGAAAAGCACAAGGCTCAAATTATTATATATGGAATGGTAATCAGCCAAATGCTTGATTCCATGGAGTATTTACAAAGTTGGAAATTGGTAATTTTTTGGGAAAAGGGCTACGATGAAACGTGACGACCGTTATCTTTCCCTTCCACTCCGAGTTGCGCTGTATTCGTGCTTTGTAGAAGATGACCTACTGCTGATGAATACTCCGCTATGGATTTTGAATGATCAAGTTTGTCCTGAACACAGTTACTTGCCATATATCCCTAACTTTTGCGTAAACTACCCCTTTCGGGTTTTAAGTCTACCGGGATTGATTATTTTTTTTTTTTATGTCTCTAACTTTTGCCTGAATCGCCCTTTCGGGTTTTCGATTCACCGAGACGCTCTTTTTTGCCTAAGCCGCTCTTTGCGAGTTTTCAACTTAGCGAGCTGTTTTTTTAATTATTTAGGCGAAGTATTTCTTGACTGCGTCGACGTTCACAGGACGGGTGAATTCTTCTCCATCCATAGTCGTGAGTATTAAGGCTCCTCCTGAGAAAGCTCTCTTGACCACGTAGGGGCCGTCATAATTAGGAGTCCATTTCCCTCTCGAATCTGTGAGAAAAGATTGAATCTTTTTGAGTACAAGGTCGCCTTCTTTGATTGTGCGAGGTCGAACCTTTTTGTCGAAAGCTTTCTTCATTCTTTGTTGATATAGCTGTCCGTGGCATAAAGCTGTCATGCGCTTTTCTTCGATTAAATTCAATTCATCGAATCTGCTTTGACACCACTCGGCTTCTGTTAATTTTGCCTCCATCAAAACTCTCATTGATGGAATCTCAACCTCTATAGGTAGGACTGCCTCCATGCCATATACAAGGGAGAAAGGAGTTGCTCCAGTCGAAGTACGTACTGATGTACGGTAACCATGAAGAGCATACGGGAGCATTTCATGCCAATCTTTGTAAGTGATGACCATCTTCTGAATGATTTTCTTGATGTTTTTGTTAGCTGCTTCTACAGCTCCATTCATCTTTGGTCTGTAAGGAGATGAGTTGTGATGCTCAATCTTGAATTCTTCACAAAGTTCCTTCATCATTTTGTTATTCAAATTTGACCCATTGTCAGTGATTATCTTGCTAGGAATGCCGTAGCGACAGATGATGTGATTCTTGATAAACCTGACGACAACTTGTCTTGTAACGTTTGCATATGAAGCTGCTTCAACCCATTTGGTGAAATATTCTATGGCTACCAAGATGAAGCGATGTCCGTTGGACGCTTTTGGCTCGATCATTCCAATCATGTCGATTCCCCACATGGAGAAAGGCCAAGGGGAAGAGAGTATGTTGAGAAGAGATGGTGGCACATGAATTCTATCGGCGTAGATCTGGCATTTGTGACACCTCTTTGCGTACTGGTAGCAATCTGACTCCATCGTCAGCCAATAATATCCTGCTCTCAGTATTTTCCTTGTCATGGTATGTCCATTGGTGTGAGTACCAAAGGAACCTTCATGTATTTCTCTCATGAGTATTTCTGCTTCTTTTCTGTCAACGCATCTGAGCAGAACCATGTCGAAGTTTCTCTTGTACAGAACATCTTCATTCAAGAAGAATCTACAAGCTAACTTTCTCAAAGTCTTTCTATCTTTCTTTGATGTCCCAAGAGGGTACTCTTGCTTTTGAAGAAAGTTCTTGATGTCGTGATACCACGGTTTGTCGTCGATGATTGCTTCTACTGTGAAAACATGAGCGGGCCTATCCAGGCGCATAACATCGATCCGAGGAATGTCATTCCAATGATTTATCCTAATCATGGAAGAGAGTGTGGCTAATGCATCAGCCAAGTTATTTTCTTCACGAGGAATGTGATGAAAATCTACCCTGTCGAAGAATGGTAATAATCTTCTCGCGTAGTCTTTGTAAGGAATTAGCCCTGGTTGGCGTGTTTCCCATTCTCCTTTGATTTGATTGATGACCAAAGCAGAATCTCCGTATACATCCAAGTGTTTGATTCTTAGATCCATGGCTTCTTCGAGACCCATGATGCAAGCTTCATATTCGGCCTCATTGTTTGTGCATTTGAAAGTTAATCTGGCAGTAAACGGAATATGGGTACCCTGAGGTGTAACAATAATTGCCCCAATTCCTCGTCCATAAGCATTGACGGCTCTGTCAAAGATTAAGCCCCACTGGGATCCTATCTCAGGTCCTTCGTCTGGTAGTGGCTCGTCGTAATCTTTCATCTTGAGGTACATGACGTCCTCGTCCGGAAAGTCGAAACTGGTTGATTCATGACCATTGAGTGGGTGGTGAGCCAGGTGCTCAGCTAGAATGCTTCCTTTCACGGCTTTCTGTGCG